>NC_083595.1:35268938-35391438 GCF_027579695.1 Neoarius graeffei
GAGGTAGTCAGGCCTCTAATCTGATGATTGAGCAGAGAACGATATTTAACCATCATGTTTTTGTGCCATTCATAATAATTAAATATACATAAAAACAATAAACACATTTGTTCATCTAACAGTATGGAGGAGCTCTAATTTTGAAGAAATGAGTATTTAATCATCTACTAATTCATGACAGGGTCATGTAAATCTTTACCACAATTACATTTCACTTATTTTTAGATCAGCGTAGCTCATCTTGTCATATTTTAGCCATATTTATTTCTCACTTCTAAATAGAATATGTAAAAACTGAAATCAATTATGCATAAAAGTATCTCAAACCTAAACCAGTGAAGGCTGGAGCTGAAAACTAGGATGTTTTGGGAATTATGTTCTGATATAGGCATCAGAGTGACACAGGGAGTAGCTCCAGCGTCACCAGTTCAATCCAGATCTCAGGTCTGTACAGAGTTTTGCATGTTCTCCTCATGTCCATGTGGGGTCCTTCTAGGATCCTCTGGTTTCCTTCCACCTCCGAAAACAAGCCGGAATGTGGATAGGTGACTCTAACTTGCCCCTAGGTGTGAATAAGTGTGTGCATGATGCCCTGTGAGGAACTCGCATACAATTGTACAACATGGTGTATTAGCACCTCATGCCTAGTGTTGCTGAGATTCGGCTCCAGATCCACTGATTAGGAGAAAGCAGTTAGTGAAGATGAATGAATGAATGTTTTAATATGTCGCTTATACAACGTGTGTTTCTGAGTGAGATATTTCACAGTTATTCCACGAAATCAAGTCGTATATGAGCTGATAACTGACGAGGCACGTAGCACCAAGTTGGCTATAAACCATGTATGACGAGATTGAGTGGAATAACTGTTTTATTCTATCCACACTGACTGGATTTTGAGAAACAGAGCATATTAATTTTTATTTATTTATTTTTTGTTTGTTTTTTTGCAAATTTGATCAATTAAAAACTTTATCCAAAATCATTTTTGTTTAGAATGTAAACAAACCAGCGAAATGACAGTAGCAATTTGTGAAAAATGCTCTAATAATGGCAGCAGGGTGGTGTAGTGGTTAGCGCTGTCGCCTCACAGCAAAAAGGTCTGGATTTGAGCCCCGTGGCCGGCGAGGGTCTTTCTGTGCGGAGTTTGCATGTTCTCCCCGTGTCCGCGTGGGTTTCCTCCGGGTGCTCCGGTTTCCCCCACAGTCCAAAGACATGCAGGTTAGGTTAACTGGTGACTCTAAGGTGGGGTTTACATTAGACCGTATCAGATTAACGTTTTTAAAACGATTAGCGTGCACACAGCAACGCCAATACACGATTCGTGTGCACACAGCAACGCCAATACACGGATACGCTCGGCTCCGCAGGCATCCTGCCCTCCAAATCACTCCACCCTGAACAGCGAGTGCCCTCTGGAGGGTGCGCACTCCGGCCCTGCGCAGCTCACAGAGCACGCGAGTGAAGCGCACGAGCAGTGATTCGGGACTGAGCCGCTGTGTGTGTGATCCCAGTGCATATCGGGCATTCGCGTCACTTACCACTTGCAAGTGGAAGGATGGCAAGCCTAAAGAAAATCACAACTACACAATGGGCAGTATTTGCATCAGTATTTGCAGTATTTTCATACTTTTATACTCTTTAATGAAAGGTGATACAAGGCGGAAGTCCGCGCCGTTTTTCAGCAGTCGCGTCACATGACCAACGCCAGCGAATCAGGAAGGTGGATGTCACAGTGACGTTGTCCAATGACGACGCCAGCTAGAGCTCAGCACAGCGTATCCGCGTATCTCAATGTTTACACAGCACCGGACCAGACACGATCTGGATTGAATACGTGGACGCTGGCGGATTCCCGTTTCCCGGCGTTTCCAGGCGTTTTAATGTAAACGGACAGTGCATCTGCAAAGAAAACGAGACAGATACGGTCTAATGTAAACTTGGCCTAAGTGTCAGCCCTGTGATGACCTGGCGACTTGTCCAGGGTGTACCCCGCCTTTCGCCCGTAGTCAGCTGGGATAGGCTCCAGCTTGCCTGCGACCCTGTAGAACAGGATAAAGCGGCTAGAGATAATGAGATGAGGTGTTCTAATAATAATTCTTGAAAAATTAAAAAGTTATATTCTTCCCATCAAATTCCATATTTTGTTGCTTTTTTTGTCTTTTTTAAGGTTTTGTTTTCGAGTAGTTTTTATTTAGTCCCCGGTTGGTTCAGCAACACGCTCTGCCATTTTGTTTTTCTCTATTCACATTATATGAGCTGATAGCTGAGGAGTAGAGCAGCCAGTCAGAGCGCGTGATTGCTCATATCCAGTGAATGTGGATCGAATAATAAGAGATATTAAGATATTAAGCTTAAACAGAATGTATGAATCTCGACCCAAAACTTGTCAGTGTTCCTTCTCTATTCTTATAAAAACATATCATACAGACAAAGCTAAAGCTGTAAAAATACCCCCAAATCAGCAATTATTTCAAGCCCAGCTGATCATATTTCAGTTTGTGTTTATTTTTATTGACTTCCATATCAATAATAAACATGGCTAATTTTGGCAGTGGAGTTGTTTTTGCTGGGAAGTGGCCCTGAGAGTGAAGCAATGAACTCCAGCGCTTTGTTCAGTGTTTGTGTGTCCTCAGTCATGAGTGACAGATTGACTGTAGCCAAAGCTAAAAGAAACACAGATCACAGTTGGCCATCACGCTGATGTTATGGTGAAGAGATTGGTGTGTGAGTGTGTAAGCTTGTGTGTGTATTGGCTATTCGTTGAGTCCATTAAGAACACAATAACAGCACTTTAGTATCCACTTCTTTAAGTGCTGTTGTCTAACATTTTTTAAATGGTTTCCTAACGTGACGATAATGCAATACTGATCAGCTATAAGTATAACGTTATGAAATCAATTCATTTTAGCACTAAGGTGGGGTTTACATTAGACCGTATCAGCGGATCATCAGATTAACGTTTTTAAAAACGATTAGCGTGCACACAGCAACGCCAATACACGATTCGCGTGCACACAGCAATGCCAATACACGGATACGCTAATCACATGACTAATTCGGCACGTAAGTTGAAATGTGTCAGTGCGGCTCATCGCTTCCTCCTCAGCGGCTGCGCTCCAAATCACTCCGCCCTGAACAGCGAGTGCCCTCTGGAGGGTGCGCACTCCAGCCCTGCGCAGCTCACAGAGCGCGCGAGTGAAGCGCACGAGCAGTGATTCGGGACTGAGCCGCTGTGCGCAAGTCACTTACCACTTGCAGGTGGAAGGATGGCAAGCCTAAAGACAATCATAACTACACAATGGGCAGTATTTGCATCAGTATTTGCAGTATTTTCATACTTTTATACTCTTTAATGAAAGGTGATACAAGGCGGAAGTCCGCGCCGTTTTTCAGCAGTCACGTCACATGACCAACGCCAGCGAATCAGGAAGGTGGATGTCACAGTGACGTTGTCCAATGACGACGCCAGCTAGAGCTCAGCACAGCGTATCCGCGTATCTCAATGTTTACACAGCACCGGACCAGACACGATCTGGATTGAATACGTGGACCCTGGCGGATTCCCGTTTCCCGGCGTTTCCAGGCGTTTTAATGTAAACGGACAGTGCATCCGCGAAGAAAACGAGACAGATACGGTCTAATGTAAACTTGGCCTAAAATTAAAAGAAGCTCTCAAATGACAAGAGAATGCGATAAAATAGTACTCAAAATATAACACTGAAAAGACGTTTTTAAGAAAGCAACTACAGAGAGGTGGGTTTTTTTGTGTGAAGACGTCGGAAGATCTGAAGTTTCAGTGTCGGGTGGATGTGCACTGGGGCACTGGGAACACAAGCTAAGTGCTGTGGAGCTTTGTGACGCTGATATGATGGGATGGGTTCAATGAGGCGTAGGGTGGAGGAGCGCAGGACGAGGTGGGTTTTGGAACAAAGGGCTTGCTCTTCTCGAACAGAGCATGAAGGCCTCATTGGAGGGGTTCGGGTCTCACCTCATAGCTGTTGTACGTTGGAGATTCACTGCCAGTAATGAGCGGTCGACAGGAAATGAAAATTTGATGAGGAAACAATACCTGTGGCCATAGTGGCACTTTGATGCACTTCAAGAGAAATTCTCCTCATCGGCTCGTCATATGTTTTGTATCTTCCAGGACAATTTGATGAAATTCAGGTGGAATAACGATAATGTAAGAATGTCAGATCCATCATGAACAGAACTGATTGTTCTTAAAACTTTTTTTTTTTAAATTCTGGATAGTCTGATCATATTTCCTTGTATGATAAATTACCCAGTGTTCCTGCCAGAAATATCAGCACTACTCTCTATGCCAGTCAGTTCCACTCACCTAATCACTGCACATGTCATTTTTCAAGAGCTTTACACTGATAATACAATCTTAAACTGTAAAATTATCTCTTGCTTTGGGTGCTGTGTTTTATTTTTAAACCATGCACAAACATCTAAAATATCTCAAGCATGCAGAAGTGTAAGATATATGTTTGATTTGTCGTATTAACATTTAAAAACGTACTTTTTTAAATTATGAATGCACAACTTATCAAATTATTTCATTCTCAAAACATTTCCAGGCGACTGAGGTCCCTTCATTGAGTACGTGTTCATAAATAGAATCCCCGAATGTGTGATAAAATGTGATAAAGTGAATTTGCATTTATTTAGACATAAAGTACAAAGCTGGATTAAGTCAATCCCTATTAAAAAGGCGAATGTTCCAGCCTTTCGGAAAGACCTTCACTCTGATTGTGTTTCCAGACAATGTCAGGAAACAGTGTGGCCTTTCAAAGTACAATTAGCTTGACTCCTTCAAACTGAAACTGTTCCATATCCACAAGTGGAATATGTGTGAACTGCCAAATTGCGATTGTTTTGTAGTACAGTGCATTCGTTATTAGACATTATGATTAATGGGTCCAGGCCGAATATAAAATTCCTCATAATTTTCTTTCAAAAATAAATTCAGTGACAGAAAGAAAGTACAAGTTTATTCATCACACACTTGTGAAATTTCCTTTCTGCATTTAACCCATCTGAAGCAGTACACACACACACCCAGAGCAGTGGGCAGCCATGCTAACAGCGCCCAGTTGGGAGTTAGGTGCCTCACTCAAGGCCGTCCCATATTAACCTAACCGCGTGTCCACACGGACAACATGCAAACTTCACACAGAAAGGCCCTCGCAGGCCACTGGGTTCGAACCCAGAACCTTTTTACTGTGAGGCAACCACACTAACCACTTACACCACCGTGCCACCCAAGGAAGTAATTTGTCTCAGTGGACAGGACAATGGACAGCCGATTAATTGTGCTGATATATCTCCACTCGCACAGTGGGATCGGTCATTTCTTTATATTGTTACGGTAATGAAACTCACAACTCAGCATTGCCAAAGTTGTATTTATTATTGAGATGATTATTAGTCTATCTGACTGATCACTTGAATTAAATTGATTTTATCAAAACTTTAACTGAAAAAAAACCATATTAATTTAGACCTAATATGTTCTGTCATTGGAATGTTCAGGTCGAAAACCTTTACACTCACCGGCCACTTTAATAGGAACTTGTTCTTGATTCTAAGATTCCTGTTCTTGGCTGCAGTAGTGGAACCCAGTGTGGTCTTCTGCTGTTGCATGCTGAGATGCTTTTCTGCTCACCACGGTTGTAAAGAGTTGCTATGAGTTGCTATAGCCTTCCTGGCACCTCGAACCAATCTGGCCATTTCCCTCTGACCTCTCTTATCAACAAGGGGTTTGTTTCCACCCACAGAACTGTCATTCACTCAGTGTTTTTTTGTTTTTCACACCATTCTGTCTGTGTAAACTCGAGAGACTGTTGTGTGTGAAAACCCCAAGAGATCAGCAACTTCTGAAATACTCAAACCAGTCCAGCTGGCTCAAACCAACACCCATGCCACAGTGAAAGTCACACTTTGAGATCACAGTTTTTCCCATTCTGATGTTTGAAGTGAATAAACTCTTGATTTTGTATCTGCATGATTTCATGCATTGTGCTGCTGTCAAAGGATTGGTTGATTAGAGAACTGCATAAAACAGCAGGTGGATGGGTGTTCCTAATAAAGTGGCCAGTGAGTGTATACCTCCAATAATCTCATCTCATCTCATTATCTCTAGCCGCTTTATCCTTCTACAGGGTCGCAGGCAAGCTGGAGCCTATCCCAGCTGACTACGGGCGAAAGGCGGGGTACACCCTGGACAAGTCGCCAGGTCATCACAGGGCTGACACATAGACACAGACAACCATTCACACTCACATTCACACCTACGCTCAATTTAGAGTCACCAGTTAACCTAACCTGCATGTCTTTGGACTGTGGGGGAAACCGGAGCACCCGGAGGAAACCCACGCGGACACGGGGAGAACATGCAAACTCCACACAGAAAGGCCCTCGCCGGCCCCGGGGCTCGAACCCAGGACCTTCTTGCTGTGAGGCGACAGCGCTAAGCACTACACCACCGTGCCGCCCTACCTCCAATAATTGCTCATGTTATTGTACACATTTGAAGAATAAGCCTAATATTAAAATCATTCATAAAATTAAACATGCACATAAAGGGTCTGTTTATTTATTTATTTATTTATTTTTCAGCTGAAGGGGTCCCTGGCTGAAAAAAAAGAAAAAAGTTTGAGAACCTCTGTACGAGTGCTTGAAACACACACACACACACAGAAAATCTGCATAGGTTTTTTTTTTTTTTTGCAAATCTAGGTTGATGATTTTTTTCATGAATAAGCATATCAAACATGTGAAGTATTTTACAGTTAGGTTTATTGCTTAAAATGGCATGCAAATGAAAATAATAATTATTGACTTGATTTTTTTTCCTCCCTGAAAATTAAAAGGAGGTAAAATCTTAAAAATTACTGCTACCGAGGACCAGAATTATAGAAATCAGAAATTGAATAATTATAGTAATTATACAGGTTAGTTATGAAGTTATATGATGTTATATTTTTTTAAAGGACTCATAATAATATTTTTACAGTCTGAAAATATCCTTGATTGTGCCTTTTGTGTAGAAATGTTTTGGACAGATATGCCTGGGAAGGCAGAAATGTGCTGCACATGACCATCAGTGTTATATATTGGATAGAGAATGATGGGGGAAAAGACCTAATCAGGACAGTGACCTTTCTAACACTGGATGCGAGTTTGGACACCCAACATGAAATGGTTCACAAGTGTTCAGGACTGAAAAGGAATTAGTCCAATCTGGCAACCCTGCAGGGGACGGGCTACATGTCCACCAGCTGTAGCTTCTCTGTCTGTGATTGCTGCCTTTGAAGACCTTCACGTCTTCACTGATGATCTAATTTGCGCACAGAAGGCAACATGGCACAGGGCTCTCCATGTGGTCCCGGTCTGTGCACCTCTAAACCAATATAAATGTGAGCAGTAGTCAAAACGCCACTTCTTCTCATCCCCACGGTGCACCTTTTCCACCCTCCACCAGCTCACCTTCAGTTCCTTTTCCTTCACCTGCTGCTTTTCGTCTTTGGCACCGCCGCACCACCAGCGCGCACTTTGGCACATTGGATGCACTTCAGTATCGTAAAAGGGGGGGAAAGAAGTTTGTGTACTTTTTTTTTTCTTTTATACTTCAACCATCAGGATGAGCGTCAAATCCGACTCTGAGTCCAACAACAACGTTGTTGAAGAGGAGGTAAGATCTCTGAGCTGTCAAAGTATAGGAGTTGTGCGTTTTTAGTGCCAAACGAGCGCATTATTTTCCTTTTGCGCGCGTTACTATTACATCTCTGTAACGAGAAATGACCTGAAAAGAGCTTAAGTTGGCTTAGTGCTGCTGCAAAAGCCTCTGACTTGTTTTCATTTGTCACACACAAACACTGTATTAATTCAACCCTTTTTCTTGGTTCAGTATTAAGTGTGCGTAAAAGCATAACCAAATAATCAATGTCTACCAAGATGGATCATTCAATATCCAAACTATATTCGTATAGCTGCTGTCTTAACCCTTCTCTTCACTCCCCCCTTCTCCTGTGTAACTTTTTAATATTGGAATATCCATGCCTTTTTTTTTTTTGTGCATTTAATTGACCTGGCTAATTACATATTTTCAATACAGAACAGCAGCTGCAGCAAAAGCCGTCTCTAATTTCAATCATGAACCTAGTTCACTCACTAGTTATGTGGAATCAACTTTACTACCCCCCAGTACTCGGTTACATGGGGTCCCCCAGCAACAATAACCTACACTGCAATATAAAATTCACATAATGCAAGCCTGAAATTCCTGTTGCTGGTATTCTCACAGCCCTTTTTAAAATTAGTCTTGTTTAATAACTCCATAGCTCATGACTGTGCAATTTTGAGTCTGTATTGTGGCTCAGATTTAAACTCCTTTTTCTTAAGCGCTAAAGATTTATAACCTTAGCCCATGGAATCTCCTCTTCAATCAAATCCTGGTAGTGCTGCTTCCAAGAATTTGGAGAGGCGGGAGGACAACATGCAGTCTTGCTGTATGTCAATAGCACTCTTTATAAAATGATGCTTTGTTTTTAACTTCTAACGTGAATCAGATGAGACTGGGTGAGTTATAATCTGTTTTTAGGTGGAGAATGGTTGCGTTCTGTTGACCTCGTAGCTGTAGTACAGAGGAAGGAAACCCCATCATGCTGTGTTTTTGTTCTCCCCTAGCAGCCTATTGTAGAACAGGGCCTCCCACTGAGCTTGAAGTTTGCGCTGTTCAGTACAGATCAGAGTGATGAATGCTGGTATAAGTCAAATTAGAGAATGGCTTTTGCTTTTTTTTTTTTTGATGTTGCTGGAGTTGAAATGTCCCTTTTTTGAGTACGTATGTGCTCTGGGTTAACTATACAAGGTGTTTGAGACTGTTGAGCAGAATTATGAACTTTCTTATAGATTTATGCATTGTTGCATCTTGTTTTGAGGTAGCCATAGTGTGACTTGGTCTCTATGGATGCTGTGTTAAGTCTTATTTTGATGCTTTTTTTTTTTTTTAATCTGAATTTACAAACCAAAGATTTCCTTGCTTAAGCATGAGATCTAATGAGGGTGATTCTCCGAGTTGAGTTTGTCCAAATACTTCTGTGGCTAGATTTTGTTCTGCCATTAAAATCAGTGTGATGCAGGTCATTCAGATGGTTTCCTCCACCTTCTCTCTAGGTGCGGACACTCTTTGTAAGTGGCCTGCCAACAGACATCAAACCCCGTGAACTCTACCTCCTATTTAGACCATTTAAGGTAAGAATGGGTACTGGGGGGGAACTGCTCTCATGAATTTTCTTCCAGAACCAATTGCAGCATTACTACTTGCAGCTGTCGTTTCTGACTACAATGTTTATAATTGTGCTAAAATGATTTTGGGCACAGTAAAATCGGATTGTACAGTCACTTAACTGCTTGCCTCTTTCGACTGTGCCCAGGTTTGTCAAACACATTTGGCTTACTACAGCATGGGCTCTAATTTCAGTTTTGCTCCTGATTTACATGGTGAATGAATAAACCTGATTTAGGTAGTGTTTCGTCACCTTGAGCCAAGGAAATTGTACAGCTTGGTCTCTTATGGGGATGCTGAAGAAATGATGTCTTGGTGGATATAACTTCATGCCTTCTAACTGGATTTTCCCCCTTTTCAGGGTTATGAAGGTTCGCTGATCAAGTTAACATCTAAACAGGTGAGATGTGTATGTGCAGTATAGTGTTCAGTCATGTGGGTTGTTTGGGACTTTGTACATGGAAAATAAGTTCACTTTAATGGTATTTCAATGCAAACTTATTCATCCTTTGTGTAATGTTGTTTACACTCTGGGTAAAGCACAATTGAATTGACTGTCCTTTCTTTTCCAGCCTGTTGGGTTTGTAACCTTTGACAGTCGGTCTGGTGCTGAAGCAGCAAAAAACGCCTTAAATGTAAGCACTGTTGAATTATTGATCTGGTGGATGTTTTGCAGTAGGAGGGTTTTTTGGAAACCAATGTATAAAGGTATTGGGTTTAACCTCTTAATTGCGACGCATTAAAGGTTGACTGACAGGTGAGGTGGTTGCATCTTGCATTTACTAGCTTTACTTGAATGAACTAGAAAATGGCTGAACAAGTTGTGCAATCAGTGTGGTCCAAATAACCTTTAGCCTATTCTGTGGACTCTGGAGAGAGCATTCTCACAGTGGATGGATAGATACTTTGTCTTTGTGGGGGAAACTGGTTCCATGTCTATGGAAAAATGGCAGTGGTAATTATTGCAAGTCATGTTCAAGTATGAATCATGCTTTCATTGGTAGTAATGAATTGTCTGCAGAAGCAGAAAATATAATTCCATTCAGCTATTATAGGCTGTGTTCTGCCACATTGGATGCAAGCTACAGCAAACTGATGCTGCATGGCTAAATTTTAATGTGTATACACTACTGAGCTAGTGGTGACGGAGTACAGTTGATGAATCTGCTTCAGCTGTGTGGACCCAAGCTCCTGCTCATTAATCCCTTGTTTACACTCTAAGCTCATGTGTTGGGGATCCAGTAAGAGGAAAGTATTTGATAGACTATTTATCCAAGTTGAAAATGTTTTGGTGAGTTGAGTTTGAGGTGCTAATGTCCAAGGCTGGTGAAAATGGGGATGTTCTGAGTTGGTGTAAAGGGTGTGTACAATAAGAACTTGAAATGATCAACCTGCAATGTACACTTAACTGGGAGGGAGAGTGGCTTAAATTTCTGTGGATTTTTTTTTTTTTTTTTTTTTTTTAAATGGAGGTCAAGGTCTACTGAATAGCTGGCAAACTTAAACAACTGAAAATCAGACTATCAAGTCTTAAAGCTTGCTGCTTAAGACCCTGTGTCTGGTGTAAATTGCTTCCTTCAATTGAAGGGTTAAGGAACTGTTGGAGATCCATGTCTGCACCCCTGGTGTACATTTAAATTGACCCTAAACCCATTTGAGTTGTGCTTGAAGGTGTGAGAGCCCTTTTTTTTTTTTTTTCTGCAACGGACAAGATTTTCATGCTGCTAAAAGATGGCAAACCCAATTAAACCTTTATTGAGATGAGCCAGTACTTGCATCTGAATGGCAAAAGTATGTGGACCTTTTGCTTTCAGACTCCCTTGTGCAGCAATAACTACAACAAAGTTATTTTCTGGTAACTGATCTGTGGTAGGTTTCCCAAAAGCTACTTAATGTGAAGAGCATCTTAACTAGGGGTTCTTTGTGCTGTGATGCTTTTGGGAAACTTGGGCCAGTCCTGCTTGTGCCTTTTAAAAAAAAAAAAAAAAAAAAAAAAATTGTATTAAGGTTGGGACATTGATGTTCATGCAAACATTAACTTGTTCTTTAAGCTTGTGTGCTGAGGTGTTTGTCTTGCTGGACGACCCACTTTCTCTTGAGCTTCGCTTCATGGGCAGATGATTCTGGTTTCCTTTGGAATTCACTGGAATAATTCAGATTTCATAGTTCTATCAAATGATGGCAAGCCACCCTGGCCCAGATGAAGCACAACAAGCTCCAACCATATTACCACAATGTTTCACTGATGGGATAAGGTTTTCCTTTCTCAAAGCTTGAGGTTTCTCAGTTTAAACGTTCAATTTTGGTCTTGCTTTTCCAGTAACCTTTTGGCTTGTCTATGTGACCTTGAGCAAACTGTAGGTGAGCTCTTTTAGAGCAGTAGCTTTTTCCTTGCAACCCTGCCATACACACCATCTCGGTGTTCTCCTGATGGACTCATGAACATTAGCCAATGTGAGGCCTTTAGTTGCTTATCCAAGCTCTTTGTGCAGTGATGCACTTCAACAAATGTGAAGGTCAGACTTTGATAGATCCCTGCTCTTTAAAAGGGGAACCACTTGCACCTGTCACACCACCGAGTTTGACTTTCACCTTTAGATTAACTGCTAATCCTAGATGTTCATATACTTGTGCCACTCGGTGTTATGTATTGAAATATTCCAATATTAATGACCTACTTGTTTAATTGGGTTCTTGTCCTAAAAGTAGATATCTGTGAATCTGCCGTTTTATGCACAAATTTGGATTAAGGCCTCAACTTTCAAGCAGTGTCATGTTTCTGCATGTGTAACTCTAAATGTTGCTGTTTCTCTTGCGTATAGATTAAGTCTGCAAGTTGACAGATTTTAGGGATTTGACTGCAAATTCAACTTTTCAGGTTGAAATGTAGTGTACAAATTTTAAAGTGAACTAGCTGGAAACTGAATCTAATGGCAGTTGGTTTTAGTGGCTCTGGTCAGTGCTGCTTTGTATGAGTGTTCATGATTAGGTGACATTAGGACACTGGCTTTCCCTACCCTTAGAGGGACCCTTCAGAGTTCTCACTATGAAGAGGTTTGCCTTGGCAGGGAGTAGAACATAGTGTTCACTTTTAAAATGGGTCACACTGATTACTTGCTGCTGTACCATTTTTGGCAAATTTGACAGGTTTTACACAACTGATGCATTGAACTAGCTTGCTCTGGACTAACACCTTTTTCCAGCCCTAATGTACAGCAAGTATAGTACTCTAGCTTTTGTGTCAAGTCAAAATCCTTCACCTGCATGTGGGCACCAACTTGGTACACTCGACTGCACATTCTGCCACACTGTCAGGCACAGCTCGCTCCTATTATTGTATCCCCCACCTTGTGTCTCCAGGGTGTTCGTTTTGACCCTGAGAACCCGCAGACCCTCCGTTTAGAGTTTGCTAAAGCCAACACGAAGATGGCAAAGAGTAAGCTGATGGGCACGCCGAACCCCACAAATATCCACCCAGCTCTAGGGGCACACTTCATAGCACGGGACCCATGTAAGTGTACAGCCACATGGTAGCTTTCACAGCACATGCAAATGGTCACCTATAGCAGAGGAACAAACTAATTCACCTCCAGCGCATGCATGCATCATTGGAGCACTGACTTCCATTTCAGTGACTTACAATGTTTCCACTTCATGTCTGTTTTATTCAGACATGTTAAACATGTCTTGAAAGATGAAGATATTTACTCAATATTGTCTTTGAGCTGGGACTGGGAATGCATTCCAGGTTTTTTAATGGATGTGGTGTGGCTTCCGGTTTCCTCAGATGACCTGACAGGGGCAGCACTGATTCCTGCATCTCCAGAGGCCTGGTCTCCATACCCTCTGTATGCAGCAGAGCTGAGCCCTGGGCTGCCCCACACTGCCTTCACCTACCCTGCTGCAGCTGCTGCTGCAGCCCTCCATGCCCAGGTAATATTTCAGCTAGCCATTAAATCCTAGAAAATGCATTAGTCTGTACACTTTGATTCAGTTATAAGGTAAGATGTCACAGGTAGAAGCAACAACTTTTGGCCATAACATTTCATTGCCTAAATTGCATCTATAACTGTTGGTGCAGTACATGGTACTGTATTGATTAAATGTTAGAGAATATTCCAACAAACTCTCTTCCTGTTGGATTCCACTGAAAAGACTCAAATCCTAGTTCTCCCATGTTTTATGGGAAAGCTTCCATTGCATACACTGTCAGAAATGGGGGTACAGTAGGAGTCCATTTCTGTCCCCAGGGTACACTCAATACTAATACCCTCTAGGGCTCATGATTGGACCTCAGGGTAACCCTACCTTTTTAGGGCTGAAAGGTACATGTTCCCAAGCAGTATATGAAGGGTACAAATGGTACTTTAGAGGGTATTGCCCCAGTGATGAGCTGTTGTACCTTTAGGAGTACAAATTTACTTGAGTATAAAGTTTTTGAAGCTTCCAATACAAGTTACTTTAATACAATCAACTTGGGTACTGTGGTCTAGTGGCTTAAAATGAAATGTAGAAATGTCACAATGCAATGGTGCATGAGGTAGTATCTTCCAGTATGGATTAAATAACTTGTACAGTGCAACTGTGTAGCTGCCCTGAGGGTGAAGTGATAACAGCAGGGCTTCCTATTAAAATGTCCAATACTGCTGAGGTCATTTAATGGAGTGTCTTGGAACACTAGACTTCACATGCCCATTTGCTCTCCTTAACTGTTCTAACAAGAGTTGGTTAAACTGTTGACAGAGCTGCCAGTCAGTCCATTATTTTTCAAAAGTAGTCTTCCTTACTTCAGTCTGATCAGTTTTATTTACTTATCCCTTGAGCAGCTATATGAACCCCATAACTTGAAAGCATTAATCAGTATGACGTGATTGGTTATAAAGTTGAAATACTGGGTGAATGGCAACACTACCTGTTGCATCATACATGGCTCCAGAGTTCTTGGTTCAGTTTGTAGTTTAGGTTGGTGTTTAACCACTCTCATACCACCTACTAGTAGGTGGACTTTAAATTGTCTGAGGTATGGAGGTGTACAGTGCTATGGATAGGATACCAGGATGTAGAATGAAAAATTAAAATTCTTGTTTCTTCCACTAGTCACTGAATTGGATGCCACCACCAAACTTGGTAGCTTAAACTAGTTGTAAACATTGGTTTTACTTGTCTTGATAACCACAAAGCTTGGTCAGATTTATCTTCTGTGCATGCATAGCATATTGAAAGCAATTGTCTTGAACATGTTGTTTTTCCTCGTAGATGCGTTGGTATCCAGCAACATCGGAGTCCTCCCAACCTGGATGGAAATCAAGGCAGTTCTGTTAAAAATGGTGTGGGTTTTTATATAAAGCTGTTTAGGCTCCTTTTTAAGAAAGGTGGCATCTATTTCTAATGGTGTGAATCTGTTACAGCTCATACTCGATTCATCCTGGCCCTCTGGGTTGAGAACATCTTTCTGCTGAACAGGAGGCTCAGATGGTACAACCAGACTACCACTTGCCTTGGTTATGAAATTTCTGTTGAATGAGTTTATAATAAGCAATGTATGGCTGCTTGCCTTTTTCCAATTCAGGGTCTAAGCCAATCAGCTGATTCCTTTTTTTTGGGGGGGTTTAGTACATAAATGGGTTTTGTGCCCCTGGTCCTCTGTATTTCTCCTTGGATTGGTGTCTCATCTGTTACCTTAGCCATTTGTTTGATATTAAGGAGTGGCCAGCTCAGTTTAGAGGGGTTGGGTGTCTGCCCAGAAAGCTTGTGCAAGCTGTGATTGTGTGAACCATTTTAATGTGCCATCTTGTCTAGGCTTATGTTTTCATACAAGACAGCTTGACCTTGCCAAATGAACAATCCAAGTATAAAACGGGCTATATGGGGGAGAAGAGTGCAATTAAATAGTAACCTAATTTATTTCTTTATTTACGGATTTAATAGTCAGTAGAACAGTTGTTGAACTGTTTTTTCCTTTGTTAGATTTGTCATGCTGACAGAAGTCTAACATGGTGGGTGGCAGATTTAACTTGATGTTAGATTGCTGTAGAAGGATGCATGATGGTGCATGAAAAATTATGCATGAAGGGGTTTTAATGGATAGTACATATGGTTAATGCAATCAATTTACTTGTAAAGTCTGTAGAGTTGTATGATAACAGTATTAAAACATGTTAAAGCATTACACTGATCTTGCCCATTTCTGATTAAGAGCAGGGTATTGTGATTTCCTGCAACTTGGCTTTTCTATCAAAAAATGGGGATGGTGTACATGTGTGCCATGATCCAACCAAATAAAGCAGATAACCAGAGTCCAGTTCTGGAGGGACTGCAATGGAAGCTCAATCTACAGGTTGATCACTGTATAGTGAATTTGCTGGGCAAAACTGCCCTCTAGAGGTGAAGAATAAAGGACTTGTTACTTGGAGGTAGCTGAGAGTACATCTATACTTTTATTCTTTGGGTACAGTGTAGTCACAGCCCAAAATTGTATTTACAACTTGTAGTTATTGTACAGTATATGCTGTGACTAATCTATCCTTAGTAGCTGCCTTGGACCTATAAATAGACTGCATGGTAATTAAAACAATGGGGGGGGGGGAGCTTTTGCTCTGATGGAATGACTGTTGTAATCATTTTAACGTACCTAATATTCAAATAATTCAGAGATATAACATCTGTGCTGTTTAGGCTCTGAAGTTTAGTGACTCCCTGGCTCTGAATGGAGAACTTTTCGTAAAGGATAAGACAAGGTTGTAATGACTTATGAAAGGAACTGGTTTGATAAACATCACTTTAAAAAAAAAAAATCTGATGCACATGCAGTTTTTAGTTGTCCAAATACATTGGCAACTCCAGACAATGCCTATTTAAACCTAATTCATAGGGGTTACATATAAGTGCCAGCAATTTGGGAACAGCACACTTCAGTTTTTATGGACATGCTTCCTCTCAGATGCTGACTTAACCTAGAAATTATTTTTTTTAAGTAGTGTCTAACAAGTTAGGAAGAGGTTGAGCTCAGATGTCAGGAAAGCAAACTCAACCCCTAAATACACAATAGAATTAACTAATGGGGCTGTAGGCACACTTGACTCAACCCCTGGCCAACATGTAGAACTTGAACTTGCACACTCTGGGTTAGGATGGGCTATAGATATTTGGAGCCAAATCTGTGCCAATGATGTGGTCAACTTCAGGAATTATATCAAGTGACTACGCTTCACTTATAGCTAAATTCATGGACAACATAAAACTACCAGGAAAAATAGTGGCCCAAACTGCAATTCACTTGAGTTGGTATAACTTGGTGTTTCCCAATCCTTCTCTTTGAGCCCCCCTCTACTGCACATCTTTTCTTTGCTCCAAGCCAAACACCTGATACAAGTTAGTGTGATGAACATGCCCTTGATTAAATCAGGTGTGTTCAGCTATTCAAAAGTGCCAATGAGGAGTTCAGTCAGATAGGTAGAACAGGGAATGAGGAAAAGCAGGGGTAGTAGGATTGTGAACCACTGATGTTCTTGTCTGTACACTACATGGCCAAAGGTCTGTGGACACCTGACCATCACACCCATATGTGGTTCTGCTACAAAGTTGGAAGCATGCGTGCACACACACACACACGATCATAGAGAATGCTTGTGTTCCATAGCATTACAACTTTTGTCGATAAGGAGTCCAAACCTGTTCCAGCATGACAATGCACTGTGCACAAGATCAAGCCCATGTGGACGTAGTGGAAGAATTTTACCGGCCTGCATAGGACCCTGAATTAAACACCCCACTGAACACCTTTGGGATGAAATGGACGGACAGCTATGGAAAGGACAATCTAAAAGGATTTGGTTTGCATTTTAGTTGCTATAGGAACAAAGAGGTGAGATGCAGTTAGGTTGACTTGGGGGGGGCCTTGGGCTGAGGTGCCCTTGAGCAAGGTACCTGACCCCTGACTGCTTGCCGGGTGCTCTGGTGTGGCTGCCCACTGCTCTGGCTGTGTGTGCGTGTGTTCACTGCTTCAGATGGGTTAAATGCAGAGGATGAATTTCACTGTGCTTGAAGTGTGCATGTGGCAAAGGCTTAAAAAAAAAGGGAAGGAAAAGCAGCTCAGCGCCCCACACTAAACTGTAGAACCCCATGAAATGAATTAACACAGCTGATAAAGGAAAATAAAATGCATGAGTACTGGGGGAAAGGAAAACAAAACCCTACATTGGTGAATCACAAATGATTTCCTCTTGAAGTAGATATGGGACATTCCACCGAATGGGTGCCATTTGCTTGTTGTACCACTCCCAAATTAAACTTAATTTGTTATATCTTTTCAACACTGATTATAATAACACATATTTAACTATTCAAAAGGCTCAGGCTATGTTATTTATTTTTTACAAGGTTTGGAAGTCAAAGATGGCTGCATTTTTTTCAGTCCTGTTACCAAAACTCAAGAGACATCTGAAAGTAACAGGACTGAGTTTTTAGCCTAGGATTAGCTAATACATGGAATTAAGCCACATGGCATCATCGCTAATAGCATGACCACACTTAGCACATTCTAGTGATTTACCAAAAAGCTGTATTTTTAAAATAAACAAATATCATCTAAGAAATAATTTAAGTAACAGGACAGTATGTTGACATTGACCTTATCAA
Organism: Neoarius graeffei; assembly: GCF_027579695.1. Taxonomy (NCBI): domain Eukaryota; kingdom Metazoa; phylum Chordata; class Actinopteri; order Siluriformes; family Ariidae; genus Neoarius; species Neoarius graeffei. The sequence continues at coordinate 35,286,877 of NC_083595.1, forward strand.
AGTTAAAAAATCATCAAATATACAGAAAAGTAAATGAGAGAACTAACTTTTGGCCTTCCCATGGCCTTCAGAAGACACAACTGATGTAACTTCCTGTTGAGCATGTGATTTATGGAATGTTCCAAATTTGTCAGATGGGGTAATATGTTTGGGTAACAGGACTGAGTGAAAACCCAGGGACACGACTAAAATCTCATCTCATCTCATCTCATCTCATTATCTCTAGCCGCTTTATCCTGCTCTACAGGGTCGCAGACAAGCTGGAGCCTATCCCAGCTGACTACGGGCAAAAGGCGGGGTACACCCTGGACAAGTTGCCAGGTCATCACAGGGCTGACACATAGAGTAGACACAGACAACCATTCACACTCACATTCACACCTACGGTCAATTTAGAGTCACCAGTTAACCTAACCTGCATGTCTTTGGACTGTGGGGGAAACCGGAGCACCCGGAGGAAACCCACGCGGACATGGGGAGAACATGCAAACTCCGCACAGAAAGGCCCTCGCCGGCCACGGGGCTCGAACCCAGACCTTCTTGCTGTGAGGCGACAGCACTAACCACTACACCACCGTGCCGCCCTATTGTGGATTTCTTATGAAAAAAAATATATATATATTTAAACCATGGATAGGATATGAAGTCACACAACAGTGCAAAAGAAATACTGTTTCTGAAGGATTTCAATCATAATACTTCATAGTTAAGTATAAAGTTAGAGTGCGGGGACAGGTAACACATGCTATTTTTCAGTGTTTTAGGTAGTTTTTATTAATCCTTACAATTATATATCTTAAATTTGAAATCAGATCAATGGGCAGGACATTCTGCGTCATAAGGAAATGTATTTTAAAGTACATTTTTATGTGCATTTATACATGTCATTTTCTAGGGACGGAAATGGCACCGATTCGGTGGAATGGCTCATATATGGGCTTTTTAATCAGTATATCCCACATTTATTCTTAAGAAAAATCTGCCATATTAGTTAGATTTTTCTGAAATTCCAAACTCACAAGCACAATTAAAACCGTTATTTATAACAGTCCAGAATAAAGGGCGTTCCTTTCAAGCGTGTTAGACGAGCACGTGAATCCTGCGTGGAAGGCCAATTACGCATCGGCTTCTGATTGGTCAACCTGCTGAATCTGCTAGACCAATGAGAGCAGCGCGAGGTCAGGGTGAGGTATCATCCAAGCAGATAGAGAGCAGATGTTCCTAATGAGGGCTGATTTTGTTTCAGAGGGGTTAAGTACACCTTGTGGTGACAGGAAGGTTGTTGGTGTTTTAGATAATTCTCTTTCAAAATTCTATCATGGCATTTTCTCTGGTGAGTTTTTTTTTTTTAAATGAGTTTTAAGAAGACGCTTTTGTTGTTTGGTGTTAGCTTTCAGGTCCTGTGTTTGTGTTGGTAGTGGTGTAGTTATTCCTAGTTCTCCATATTGATTTGGTACTGTAATTAACTTTCTTGGTTGGAAGCAATAAAATATTTTTAAGCATTATAGCCTTGTTTGTTGGATGCCTAGGGCTTTCACCATTGGAGGTGTATTATAGATTATGATATGGGGAGGGGGAAAAAAAAGGTGTCCAACTTTTTTTTTTTTTCTTTCTTTCCCCTCCTGGAGAGGTTTCATTAAAGGACTTGGACCCTTTATTGTATCTTTTGCCCAAATGCACCAGTAGTCTTTAAGGTCCAGTTATTTCCCTTATACTTTTTTTTTTTTTTTTTTTTTAAAGGTATACCACTCATGTTTTTATTAAAAAAAAAAGTACTAAAGTTACAAGTGATGCACCTTTGGTTGGGCCACCAAAGTGCTGAAGAAAAAGTTTGCTACTTTTTATTTGAGTGATTCCACGCTTATGGGTACTGAAATGGGGACATGAACTTATTTTTAAAAATTCACCTAAGACCATTTTTTTTTTTACCATCAGGTCACAAAACATGTAATCTTTAATGAATATGTTAAAAGATAACTAATTTTCTGAGATGTAATAAAAACATATTTATATGCCAAAGTCAGAACGTAACAGAAGTGTTGTGGACATATATATTCTCAATTTTAACAATGTAGAATTACTTTTTGAAACATACGAAGGTGATGTTTTAGCAAATATAATTAATAAACATGTGTAGTAGAATAAACATACACATTCTTTCAATAAGATTAACATGGTATATAGCTAGATTGTAATTAATTTGTAACAGACGCGAGATGGACAATCGTAACAGAAGTAATGTAACAGACATCATTTTGGAACTCGTAGGCTTGACTTTGGCATATAAATGTTTTTATTACATCTCAGAAAATTAGTTATCTTTTAACATATCATTCATTAAAGATTACATGTTTTGTGACCTGATGGTAAAAAAAAGAAATGGTTTTAGGTGAATTTTTAAAAATAAGTTCATGTACCCATAAGTGTGGAATCACTCATTTCGAAGTGTAATGTTACTTTTTTCTGTCTCCTCTCAGAGAGATAATCCCAGAGCCCTTAACCTTTGGGATTCGGAGACCCCGGCCCTGTCTACATGCAGTAATGCAGACATCTTTCGCAGGATGAATACCATGCTGGGTAACTCTCTGGACCTCACCGGGGTGTGCACCACTCCCAGTGCCAAGACCAAACGGGATTCCTTGATTGGTAATCTACTGGCCTTGTATAAAACTTGCATGGAAAGGGTTAACTGTAGTTTGGAATGAAACTAGACTGGCAGGATGTATAGAAAAACTCCTTTAGTACAATGTTTGTATTGGTACTGTAGCAAAACAGAATGTGTGCATCAGTGAGAGTGGGGATGAGTGTAGTGAAGATGTAAAGAAAGTTGGTGAATTCAAGTACCTGGGGTCAACTGTGCAGGAAAATAAGGCGGTGATAGAGTGCAGGCAGGATGGAGCAGTTGGTGAAGGACTTTGGGAGTCGTTTGTGATAGGAACGTCCCAGCAAAAGTAAAGGTAAGCTGTAGAAGACAGTCGCCGTGATGTATGGCTTGGAGACAGTACCCTTAACCATGAGACAGGAGGTGGCGTTAAGGTTTGTGATGGGAGTGACGAGGTTGGACAGGATAAGGAACGAGCACAGCAGAGGGGTGGTACATGTGGAGAGCTTAGGAATTAAGCTAAGAGAGATGAGACTGGGATGGTATGGGCAAGTCCTGAGAAGAGATGCAGAGCATGTTGAGGATGGAGCTGCCAGGCACATGACAACGAAGGCTAAAGAGATGTGTGGATGTGGTGAGAGAGGACACGAAAGTGGTAGAGAAGGATGCAGAAGATGGGGGGGCAATGGAGATGAAAGATCTGCTGTGGTGACTCCCTAATCGGGAGTAGCCAAAAGATGTACTGAGAATTCCGCTTTAACTTGGTAAGAAATGGAGGCAGTAAGTTATTTTTGCTTCTTGCTGGCATAGTTCCAAGTGTTGCAGTTTTTGTACGTTTGGTAGGCATCCTTCATCTGGAAATTTGAGTAGTTCAGGTTTAAAAGTTTGATACATAATTGACCATAAATAGGATCATACTCTAACAGCTAGTTAAAGGCATACCAAATGTACAGTCATGTAAAAGATGCACGCTAAAGGGGAGGAAAAAGCATGTACCCTTTGTACCACTCTAGCAAGAAGTTGGTGCACTACTACTGGTGACTTATTTGGTACAGAATTGACACTTTAACCCTGTAACTGGAGCACTGGGTTTCCATGTGTAGTAGAGGTTCTAATGGATTAGTGTTCTGGTCATGGAAGAGCTCAAAGACAAGTTGAAAAAATGTTAAGAAGTCTGGTTGGGCTAGAAAGAGGTATGAAATGCCTATATAATGTAAAGTTCTAATATTGTTTGCCTTATGTTGTGTGTGTTCTTGTGAAACTTGTCTCTGATGGTTTTGAGTTGTTTTTTTTTTTTTTTCCTGGTTCTTCATGTTTGTCAATAAGGCAAGTTCTAAGGTTCTATTGACTTCTAGGATTGGCAGATTAGATATTATAAGATCTAATATAAAAGTCCTGGAAAAGAATTTCCTAAAAAGAAAAGGAGCCATGAGGTAATACCTTGTCACTTTGTGTGATTAGTTGCACTTTTTTTTTTTTTTTCCCCCTTCCCCTCATTGGCTTGGTCTTCAAATATGCAAATTGCCTCATCTAGTGCTGCACTAGTCATGCAACGTCAAGCAACCGAGACGTGTGCTGATGCTGCTGAATCAGGCCTGGAGCTGCTGGATGGCATCCAGCTCAGAGGGAGCGATGCAGCGCTTCAATCCTTCAGTCTCTGATCATGCAGCCTCTGGCTGCCACCGTTCTGTGACTTGCCAGGCATTTCTTCCATCTCCTTTTCTCCTCAGCCTGCGGCTCGTGATTCATTTCCACAGCCTGTGTCCAAGGACGGCAGCTCTGGGGAAGGCTGCGCAGACTGCTAGCCTGCAGGAGAATTTGAGAGGAAATCAGTGGCGTCTTGGGGGGCTGTGGGCTGATCATTAGCAGCATAGTGTGAGGGCATCGGCACCTCAGTCACATGTCGCTGCATGGCATCTGCAGCGGCCTTGTGCGGTCCGGCTTGCCAGCTTGCACATTTATTCTGTGACAGAGCTTAGAGGGAATCAGTGTTTATCAGTAGAGGGTAGAGGCTGCTTTTGAGCTGCGTGTCTCTTTATTTTTTTTTTAATACCTAGCAGCTGATGCAGAGCATACATATACTTTGTTTTTTCTTTCTCGATTGTATTAACAGAGCGTGCGGACTCTGATCTGTGCGCCGTCCGGAGCAGGATGCTTTTTCCCAGCAATGGGCAGGAGTCATCTCGTGCTCTGCCTGATGTCACTGAGCTGGGCCTGGGCCTGCAGTCCCTCAGCTTATCTGGTTGGGAGAGGCCATGGAGCAGCCATGACTCGGAATCATCTGCCCCAAACAGCAATCCCTCAAGTGAGTAATATCTCGTCTCTAGTCTGTTCTTGTAGTTTCAGCTATTCCTGGGCCATTTTTCCATGTTTGAATATTTAAAAGCTCAACAGTGTGGTATTTCTTATTTTCAGTGTGCTCTTGTAGCTTTTTGTTAAAATAGAAACTAGACAGTGACACTTGTAAACAAGGGCTTGGCCACAGTGTGCGTTTGATTTTTGAATTGGTTCTTTTTCAGGCACACTGAAAATAAATGCTTAATTTGAAACCCTTTACTTTGTGTTTTTGATGTATAGGTTGAGATGTTTTGTTGGTGTTTGAACAGTTAAACTATTCAAAGTAGTCATTACTGAGGCTGAATTTAACTGTGGTTCAAAATGAGGCTTATAGAGCAAGTCAGGGCTTGGTGTGGCAGCTGTCAGATTCCTGCCTCCCTCATGCCCAGTCTATTCCCAATAGTGGTAATGCACCAAGTGATGGGCTCTTTCTCTGCGTGCTCTTGAGTTTTTGCCACCAAATCCATTTCTTAAGCTTCCTATTCCCCTTAAATGGAATCCTGTTTTTTTTTTTTTTTTTTTTTTTTTTTTAAATATATTAATGTGCTATTTTGCAGTGCTTGGGATGTTGGGAAGTCCTCTGGACCAACTCCTGAACAAGCCTCAGGGCTTAATCATGAACGAGCCCAATTCAGGAGCTTCAGACTTCCTCGAGAAGTTTCCAGCCTTGGCACGCATGAACTCGCGTTCACTGCTGGGTTCCCATTCCAGCAGCCCTGTGGACTCGGAGACCAGTGGCTTCAGCTCTGGCTCTGATCATCTTTCTGATCTGCTGGTGAGTTGGTAGTGTGGCTTTCACAATTGAACTACCATCTTTGTGAACCCTTAATCGATTGAACACTTGTGTAATCCTTGCTTTCTTTTGTGCAGTCCTCTTTGAGGATCTCCTCCTCTATGCCCTTCATGCCAAGCATGCAGAAAGACCCATTAAAGCTGAGTCTTGGCTCCCGTCTGGACCATGACAGCTCTCCCTTGACACCTCCACCCAGTGCTCCCCCAGGCAGCAGTGTGTCCCGCCGCTGGCCTGGAGCCTCAGTCTGGCCCAACTGGGACCTGCTTGAGACCCCAGATGGCCCGTTCAGCATTGAGAGGGAGGCTCGCCTTCACAGACAAGCTGCAGGTATGCCAAGGGGGTTTAAATCATAGCCTAAAGGCCTGTGGGTTTATGCTGATTTTTTTATTTTTTTAAATTGGGTTGTTTTCAGTCACAGCAGTTTCATTCTGGTGAATGAAGTGGTGGTCAGGCAAACCAATTTGGCTGCTATGTAGAGAGCTAGTGAAATTGTCTGACTGTTTTTGCAGTTTGGAGGCCAATGCATGGTCAAGATGCTGTCAAAGTTGCTCTTTGCAATGGGATGGATCCTTGCACATTAACCAACTCTCTTCCTACAAGTTGGAAAACTATCCATCCATTGAGTTCTGGCATCTCGAGCTACCTGGTGCTGTAGAGCTCATTCTACATGGACAAGCCAATGACAACTTGGAAGAGCATGGAGGTGTACAAATTGTGGTTGCTTTAAAGCTCTGGGGATCAAGACAGCATAAATGCAGGCTTCATCTTGCCAGGAGTTTTTGGGCTTTTTGTAAGTGTTTTTGTGATTTGCTAGGGATTACAAGTTGTATTGTTGGGTGTAAACAAACCACAGGCACTCGATTCTCAATCCTTCCTGCTCTTCTCTTAAAGGTAAATCATTGACAGATCCACAGAAACCCTTTTAAAGACCTGGGTATTGGTGAAACGGATGAAGTTATCACGGTTCATTTTAACTGCATTGGTTGGGAAAGCAGTTTCGAATTGTTAACTTGAGCTCTGCTTTTGTTTATCATCTACATTATCTCTCTAGTTCACTGTAGCTCAGTCTACATTGTCCTTGCAAAGATTGCAACGACATCCTGATAGTGAAAACGTGTTGGTTTACGATATGGCACCCAATCAAGTGGTAAGCAAACACAAGGACTCGTGTCTCCTGAACTTCAAAACATCACAAAATGAAGTCCTTTGCAAATCCAAACGAAATGGAGAGGAATTTACAAACTTTCACCAAGTGATCACTGCAGACTTGAGTGTTCAACTCAGCTCTCCTCCAATGCACCAGAAGGTTCAAGAGCCACCTTTTTCATCTTTTAGTAAAATCCGTTGCTCCTTCACTTCATGGGGAACCTGGAAGAAACCTTTCGGTTTCATTTGTTTATTCAAGCAGCTCAAAAAGCAAGCTTGGTGTTTTAATGACTAGCAAGGCACCCTAGTGATTGCTCACTGTTCACAAAGCATTACTTGGCTGACCACCACTTCATGTCTTGTATATCTAATGAGGTGGATGTAACAGATGCAGCATGCCTATAGGGAAACTGACTTGGTCACATTTTAGTCCACTGAACTGAAACTTGTCACCATCTTACAAACCTGTATCTCTTAACTAAGGAACTACAAACAAGCATGGATGTCTGGGTCGTGCAATCCCCTTTCCCCTGGTCTGTGGTAGTTTTTGAAACCGTATATCTCTATAGGCTTTTGTGCTACTGACACATCTATATTCATAGTGGTGCTCCACTGCAGACAGTGCCGGTCTTGTCTGCTTCCTGTATTAAGGCGTGCTTTTTTTTTTTTTTCCCCCCCTTCCCCTCCAGCCACTTTTTATGACCTATTGGTGCTGTCAATTTTGTTGCTGAGTAGCTTGTACTACCAGGTTGTGTTCTAAGCTGGTCAGTGTGTGATTTCTCGATCATGAAATATTGGCTTGCCGCTCGCTCTAATTTGTGACCTAATCAACCTACAAAGCAATGTACACTAAGTAACTTTAAAAACGCACATTGATAAAACTTGCTGAGTTTCTCAAGAAGAAAAGAAATATCACAATGGAAAAATAACTTCGTTCCGCCCGAATAAGTTCCAAATCTGTGCTCAAATAAGAATTTAAGGGAGTTGTACTCAATAACGTACAATATGACTCAGGTAGTCAATGACATGGACAGGCTTTAATTTTCAAACAAATTTTTCATACACTGTACACACAATCTTGCCTATAAATACCCGGGGGAAATAATGGGAAAATTGTCATTATTGAAGATGCCACGCCTAAGCCAAAATCAACGTGAACAGGCCATTGGGATGTTGCGTGCCGGAAGTACACAGACAGAGGTCGCCCGGCACTTCGGTGTTCATCTTTCGACCATTTGAGTCAGCGTTACAGACAGACAGGGAGCACCAGGGATCGTCCACGCCCTGGTCAGCCTCGAGTCACGACGCCAGTTCAGGATCAGCACATCAGGCTAGCTCACCTCCGTGACAGATTCCTGACACCCTCGGTCACTGCTGCTGAGACCCCTGGACGACACAGACCCAGAATCTCCAGCATGACGGTCCGAACATGGACCAACTGTCACTTTGAATTTTTTTTATTATGAATTAATTCTTGAGTTTGACAATAAATGTCCTTTATCGATGTTTCAAGATGTGTGCATTACATACAATATCATAAATTTCAAATATATGCATGGATCTAAAGTGATAGTGTTGAATTCCATTGTGCGTTTTAAAGTTACTTAGTATAGATATCAGATGAAACTTGTTACATTCCTGTTGTAAATACCTTTTTTGTGATTCTTTGGTCTTTGTTGATGCTGGCTTGGTTTCTTTCATGAATGCAATGGACTCTGATCTTGCCTTTATACCAGCAATTAATGAAGCCACCTTCACCTGGAGTGGCCAGCTTCCATCAAGAAACTACAAAAACCCTGTGTACTCCTGTAAGGTCTTCCTGGGAGGAGTTCCTTGGGATATTACTGAGGGTGAGGTTTCTACTGTACCTGTAGAGCATGTATCGAATTTAGTTTTGCATTTTGTGCAGCCTTTTTTAGATTTTTCCCCCTGTTCTCTTTCTGCTTTCAGCTGGCTTGATTAACACTTTTAACTGTTATGGCCCGCTGAGTGTGGAATGGCCTGGTAAGGATGGCAAGCATCCCCGCTGCCCTCCTAAAGGTAATATGCCCAAAGGTAATGCAGTGGGTAGGTTTTTTTCTGTTCATTCCAGCACTTTGGAGGTGGCTTGCACCAGCATTTGGGTGAGATTCACTGGGGTTTTGGATCACTGGTATTAGGAGGCAGAACTGAAATCTGAGCTTTGGTGAACAGGTCATAGCTGCACTTGATAAAAACTGCATGTGGTGTGGGTTCCCCTGCCTTTCTATAAGGGAGCATATGCAAGATTTAATTTCATTCCTTTGTCCAGTTTACTTGTCTCTTGGCCAGTGATCGTTGCAGGAGTGGCTTTTTTTTTAAAGTTTGCAAGGATTTCCATGTCTGTGCAGTGACAAACTTGTCTCTTGTAGGTTATGTGTACCTGGTATTTGAGTCGGAGAAATCTGTGCGTGCGCTGCTGCAGGCCTGCACTCAGGATCTGCTTCATCCTGAGGGCTACAGTGAATATTACTTCAAAATGTCCAGCAGGAGGATGCGCTGTAAGGATGTAAGCATTAGTTCACTTTGTAAATGGTTACTGCTTTGGCTACCCAGAATTTCCAGGTTTTAATTTTCTTTCTATTGATCTGTTCTGTTTGCATGTCAATATTCTTTACTCATGCTAAATTGTAAGATGCCCGTCTTTTTTTTTTTTTTTTTTTTTTTTCAACCTTATTCTGGCAATCTTGACACCCAAGTTTTTTGCTTATTTTGTTTGCTGTATGTTGCTCTTCAGACAGCTTGCATGGATTAAAGTTTTCCGTCGCTACGACGGATTTCCGTCAACTGGGAGCGCTAAAGGTCAATAATGAGAGTGACGCAGATCCGAGAGGAAAAAAGGGGGGTAGGCCCGTAGGTCTGACACCGATGTGATCTAGAACTTCACCAAGCTGCTGTGATTGCCTGTTGTTGAACCCTTTCTTGTGCTATGTTTGAGTATATGTAAAGGAATAAGTTGTTGTGCTAGATAGGCCTAAATAAATAAATACAGCCTCCGCTACTGTCTAGTCCCGGGGAGGCTCGGCGTAGGCCACTGATGAAACAATTTGGCTGTCCTACTACTAGGCAACTACTTGCCTACTACTAATACTAGGTGTATTGTAGTAGTAATAATGACATTTGCCTATTGAAAGGTGATCAAGTGAAAAATCTAAACAGCCCTGTTGAAGCTGCGGCAAGATCTATGCTATTAAGCCTTTTGTAGGTTAAACAGGCTTTGGCAGACAACGTTCTGGAAAGGCTGTATTTTTCTTTGGTTTGATTAGCCTACAATTTAATCTTGAAACATTATGGTTTCAGCAGTTTGCTTAAACATTGGAGGCTGCAGAGTCGGGCTGCAAGATTTCCCGACACTTGTTTAAGATGCCAAACTTCATAGTAAGCAAAATAATTCCACAATATTTAGTGCCTCGTCAGTCTCAAATTAATAGTGAAGGACCAATGCGAATTAAGTCCCAAAAAAACATCTCGTAGGCCTATATTTTACATTTTAAAAAACTTCTGGAATTGGAAGTCAGTCAGTGGAGTGTAATAAAGTATCATTCACTAAGCACAAAAGGTCAGAAAACAGTTATTGCTTAAATAGGCTACTAATGGTTTACATTAGTAATTTAATGTATGTGACAAATAAGTTCATTGATGGATAAAGAAGCGAATACTCCAAAGCTCAAAATTCAGGAAAGTGGCTCTGGTGTCACAAGTGCACAAGAACAGTTATTTGAAAGTTAACCTAATGAATTTGCGCATGCGATTTCATGAAGAACCAGGACAATTGGCATTCGGTGAAAGATTCACACCTATGATTTATTATATTCACGTGCGCCCTCTTGCCCACTGTTGCTTCGTTTTCCCGATTTACACGCGTGTCTGAAGATGGAGTTTTCAGAAATCTCCACTCTGCCCAGAGTTTGCAAAAGTAGCTGTTTTCAGTGACTGAAACCTCCATATAGGTGTGAGTGAGAGGTGCAACCGAATAAATATGCGTCTTTTTTATCTGGCTGCATGTAGGCCATCACTGCGCAAAGCCTCTAATGTTGAAATGGTAGTAATATTTGTTATAGGCTAATTTCCACATTAATTGGTAAAATGGCCCAAGGGATGTGATGGGGGGATGGCTGTTTTATGATGGGGGGGGTGGCTGTTTTATAAGGGGGATGATTTGAGACTTTTATTTCAGAAGGGGGATGCCTCCCCCCACATTCCCCTCAACTAGAGTACTGTGTATAGAGCCATACTTCACCAGACATAGGCCCTTCGATTTCCATCACTAGAGTGCGTCAAATTACTTTCGGTTTTGCCAGCATGGACGTGCTTCTTTTAAATGAAGGCACAGCATGGTTCAAGTTCGACTGCACTTTCACTTTTCTCTTGACCACTGTTGTGCATTACTAAAGTATTGTTGAAATAAATTTGCACTTTGTGCTGAAAACTTGATGTTTCATCATTTATAGCCAGTAATGACAACGGTAAAGTTTTGCCTTAGCTTGTCATTGTTAAAATTATGTAAATGTACTACAAGTAGGGGCCGAGGGTATAATGGACAACATGGCGTTTCAAATTTGACGCATCACTGACGTCGTAGGGGCCAACGACATGGAGCTTTTTTTTTTCAGTCAGATTTTATTTTTTTTGCTTTAATCCATGAGCTTGTTGCCACACTGGCCCTTGAATTGGCAAATTGTCTAGAAAGCACAATTGTAACCTTAATGTAGCAGCAGGAAGTTGGCTAATCCTACCCTCCACCTTTTTATTGTACCAACCTCTGCTTTTCTGGGAAGACTATCCACTAGGCTTGAGAAACGCTGTAGGGGATTTGCTTGTTCATCCACAAGAGCATTAGTGAGATCAGGCTCTGATGTCTGGCAAGGAGTGTTCATCCCAAAGGTGTTCAGTGGGGTCAGGGCTTTGTGCAGACTGCAAGTTCACACTTAACCCTGATGGCTTATATCTTCATGAACATCACTTTGTGCACAGGGATGCCATGCTGGTACACGATTGTGCACCTTGGTTGCAGTGGAGGATATTTGTAATGATACAACATGCAAAGGCCTCATACAACTGTTTCCATCTTTGTGGCAACAATTTGGGAAAGACCCACATATGGACAATTGGCAGGTGTCAAACTTTTGACCATTGTATCTTCTACTAGAAGATAACACCATTTCATTTTGTATGCCTTCTAGGTGCAGGTGATCCCATGGGTGATCTCAGACAGTAATTATGTTCGCTGCCCTTCTCAGAGGCTAGACCCCAGTAACACGGTGTTTGTAGGAGCTCTGCATGGTATGCTCAATGCTGAGGCCCTGGCCAGCATTATGAACGACCTGTTTGGAGGAGTCATGTATGCTGGAATTGACACGGACAAGCACAAGTACCCAATCGGTGAGATTCTTAAATGTCAAGTCCTTGCCATGTGTGGTGGGTTTTTTTTTTTTTTTTTGCTGAAATTATGAAGATTCTATTATACTGTGTCACATGATCTAAATTTTAAACCAGTCCACACTTGCATTTTACTGTCCAATTTGAGTGAAAAATGGGGGGGGGGGAAACTATCTAAACGGTTCATTTTGTTAGTGACGTGTGGAATGTACCACACTAAAGTGCAATGTTTATTGCTCTTGCGTTCTTTAGTTAATCTCTAGGGGATTTTTAAAAATTAAATACGAACACATCAGAGATCTGAATTCTTCATTGCTTTGCATTTTCATTAGGTCATTGCATTTCAATTCAGCATGACTGCAGTCACTTCACTTTTTTCCTCCACTGAAGTGGTGATGGAGCAGTGGAATGGTTTTGCTTTTCAATGGGTAACATTTCTTTAGGTCACTAATGAAATTTCAATGCTAATTTGTATTGGTTATGGTTTTCAGTTAATGCCAGAAGTGCTGTCTTGAGTCTTTTCAAAAGCAAACTCGAGTGTTATTGGATGAAATAAGCACAGCTGACTTTATTTGCATTTGTTTTTTTTTGGCGTTATTCACTAGCTTTTTACTTTACTACTTTGAAAACTAGATTTTTTTTTTTCAGTCCCCCCACCCCCACTGCTGGTTTGGCAGTTTTCATTAACCATGTTGACCCTGCCCAGTAAGGCATGTGGAAAGCATGCAGTGTGGTGCTAATAGGCGGCCGTGATTATGGCTGTAAACAAATCCAGTGTGAATTTGGGGTTAGTTTTGATATGCTAGACACTGAACAATGACCAAAGGACTAAAATGTTATGACTTGTGCCCCTCAGATTTCAAGGGCTTGTTAATTTTTCCTTTCTCAGGGTCTGGTCGTGTAACCTTTAACAATCAGCGCAGTTACCTGAAGGCTGTTAGTGCTGCATTTGTTGAAATCAAGACCCCCAAATTTACCAAAAAGGTACACAATACTACAACTTCTATTGCACTAGTCAAGGTCTGTATATTCATCTTAAAGGCTATGAATACTGAGTTTTTTGAGTGGTAAATGTCTGGTTTTTAATTTGAGTAACTAGAGGATCTGATCACTTTAGGTCCAGATCGACCCTTATCTGGAGGATTCCATGTGTCAGGTGTGCAGCCGTCAACCTGGACCCTTTTTCTGCAGAGACCAGGTAAAATCCAAGCATGCGAGAGGAGTAGAATGCTTTTACATGTGCACATTTGCGTGCAAAACACTTGATATGGTGGGATAGATGAATACCTGAACAACAAACCACTGTAGAACTCCCAGCTTTTTATAGTCTGGGATGCTGTTAAATGGGTTCCATGTGCCCCCCCCAAAAAAAAGTATGGGTTTATTTCATTTACTGCAAAAAATGTCTTAGCAAGTGAAAATATCTTGTAGTTGAAATGATCTTGCATTTCCTATGAGAAGAATACAAGACAGCAATTCTGAGATTATTAAACCTAGTTTGAGAGCAACCAACTTATTTGAAGATGTCCATGCAGCAAGATAATTCCTTAATACTAGTAATTCATTTCAATTTTTTTTTTTTTGCAGTGTGAACATTTTGGGTTCTAGTATTTTGTTGCTTGATTAGCACACAGCTTTCTATTCTGAACTTTCTGTGGATATAATGTTGGGTACAAATTTACGTTTCAGTCTAGGCTTGTATTAAACTCCTTCAGTTCAAGGGACCAGAAAAACAGGATAAATTCAAGTTTCATAATGCAGGCAATCTAGATCACAAATTACTGTAAAATCTCTTGGCTACATGCTTAACTGACCCCTTTTTTTTGGGGGGGGGGTCACTTCTACAAACTAGAACCTTGGGTTAAATTAATACTAGGGTCATGGATGTGCTGTGCTTTAGTACAAGCTAAATTCCACCAATTCTGCTGCCTAATAAAAGCTGAGGTCTCAATATTGGATTGTTAATGCCATTTAGCAGGCACTCTTATCCAGCACATTGTACAATGTACAGAGTGCAGCCTGGAGCAGTTGGGGGTTAGGTACCTTGTTCAAGGGCACTTCAGCCATTCCTGCTAGTCCAAAGAATTGAACTGGTGACCTTTTGGTTCCAAAGTGGCTTTTAACTATTAGGCCATGGCTTCCCCATGCATTAGCATTAACACTTGGCATAACAGCTTTGTCCTGCTGCCAAAACTGCACTTCAGTGGTCCCTACTAGTTTAACTCTGTTAATGTTGGTCATTCAGGGTTATGAGTGCATGCTCTGATTTTTATCTGAAGACATTATGCAGTGATTTTAATGTTATTTACTTGACATGTGTGCTCGGTCAGCCTCTATCAGAATAAAGGGTTTGTTCAATTACTGCAGTCAGCTTGGCATGAACATGACACTGATCACATGAATGTCTAAATATTAAATTTAATGTTAAATAGTACATTAAGGGCATTTCAACAGGCCTATTTAATGTTGCTTTTGCTGTAGGACAAAAACGACTGTTGAAGTTAATCAGCTTGAACTTGAACATTAGACCAACTTCTGCCACTTGTTAATAAATCTACTTGTATGCAGGCTTGCTTCAAGTATTACTGTCGCTCATGCTGGCACTGGCAGCATTCCATGGACATCCTGAGCAACCATCGCCCTCTAATGCGCAACCAGAAGAATAGGGACTCTAGCTAAAGTCCTTGCTTAACACTGCAACATCGTGCTCCTGCCTGGAATGCCACAATGCCTCCGGACCAGCTCCAGGCCTGCGCCAGGCATCCCCAACAGTGGGTTTGCGCAAGTGCTGTAGAAAGTTCACTTTGGCACTTTTTTTTTGGCTTGTTCACTCTTGCACTTTGCACAGTGATGTGATGATGGGTTTGCAGGGGGCCCCACACGTTTTGAAAGTCTCCCTCAATTTTTGGGGTGAGGTGAATAAGGCCATGGTTCAGAAGGGTTTTCTCTCAAGGAAATTTAAGTTGCTTTTTTTTTCTTTTCTTTCATGAACAGTCATGCAAGTTTCTTTAACTAACCGAAGCCATACAGTGCCTTTAAATTGGTTTCTCCTTTCTAGCTGCTTTTCCCATTGCAGTTAACTGGAGTTTTTTTTTTTTACTTTAAACAGATACATGAAGTCAGCTTTCATCTTCTAGACATTTTACGCAGTTATTTTTACTAATTTTTACATAAAACGGTTTTAAGTCAGGACAAAGAAGATTGAACCGAAATCTACCTATTGGCTTTTTAATTTTGCTCAGTTTTCTTCCCCCCCTTTCTCCACAACTTTTTCTGGAGAGTTTTTTCTCCCTTGTCCAGCTTCATGTTCAGTGGAACAAGGGATTTGGGTGTAATGTTATCACCAACCCAGATAATTTTTAGTGCATGCCATCCAGAGGCATTGCTTTTACTGGGTTGCATCAAGTTTTTGGATCAACTCAATCAGAAGTGTGAATGGCCATAGATTGCACATAGTTTTATTGTTGCACTTTTTAATTTGCACTTTGGAAAGGGGTAGGTTTTTAATCACTCATTTTTGAACATCAGCAGGTATTGCTATGGGCATGACCTCAGATTACACACAGCTGCTTGTTGAATGTGTAAAACTCTAAACTTCACTTGAATGTACCATTGGAGCCTTAGTAGACCAAATGCAGATGTCACTTTATTTCCAGTCTCTGGAATATCAAAAGATCAAAGATTGTGTTCAGAACCTGGACTGTCATTTCCCCACATTGATTCCTTGCTGAGCCTCTTGAGCCCGGCTGCTTTCGTCTTTTATTCTACCTCATTGTGGTCTGCTGATTGAGTACTTACAGCTGTGAAGTTCAGTTTTTTTTTTTTTGATTGGGCACAATAAAGGTGTTTAAGCATTCATATTGATTTGTTTGGTTTTTGTGCATTTTGACTGATGTATTTAAAACTAGTTTTGGTTCAGTGCCTTTTAAAAATATCAGGCAATTTATTTTGTGGGTTTTTAGCTTTTTTTTTTTTTTTTTTTTTTTTAAAAGTAAATTGCTGCAAATTGAGGTGCTTGGGATCCAATTTTGGGCAAACTTTTCCTGATGTCCCACTAGGTGGTGCTGCCTTCTCATTTTACAATAATGGATTGCTGACTGCTCTCGAACAACTGATTAAACAAGTAGCTAGGTGTGGTAATGTTTTCTGTAACTGTCAATTGTTGACTCGTGGCTAGTCACTTGATGGAACCATATCAGTGTAGCTGGAGTCTTAACTTTTCATGAGCCAGATTTAACTTGAGTGCAAGAATTGGTGAGCCCTTTACATGCATGACTTATTACTCTGGAGTTTTCTGGGTCTTTTTGCAAGAGAATGGGCCAAAATTGTTGATAACTGCAGCATAGGACTGACTTTAGGTCCATTATCAAGGACTTCAAACACCTTTTTTTTTTTTTTTTTATAATCAGAATTAAACCATTAACTGTTAGTTGTAAAACTAAGAAATGAAGTCCGTTGCATCCTGGGGAGCTATTGGGGGGGACCTTCCTAAGTTTTTCAGCACTGAAAACAAGTCAAGTGTTGCTGAAATGCGTTCACTGCTTCAGATGGGTTAAGTTTCAGTGTGCTCAAGTCTGTGTGACACAAGCTTGGCTGGCTAAGAAGACCTAAATCCAGTCAAGAAGGCTTGTATACTAAAATACAAACTCAGTAATAAAAATATTGACTGATCTGTCCAACTCAATTCTAAGTCAAGTCAGTTTAGTGCTCTTAAGTGTCACAAAGCAGCTTTATAGAACAAGTCATCAGATGACACATCTCCCTAGTTCCCACATGAAACCCCACTCAAGTTTCCAAGTAATTTAGTTACCATGGAAATAAAAACTGCACATGTCAAAGGCACAGCTCCTCTAGTTACATAAGGTTTTGTGAGTTCCTCAGTTTGAGTTATGCTCTGGAAACAAATGTTTAGACAGTGCAATATTCAGATCCCCCTGCATTGTCAGGTGGATAAAAATTAAGACTTGTAATAAATGTATCCCTGATGAGCAAGCATGAGGTGATGGTGGCAAGAAAAACTCCCTCAGGTGACATCAAGAAACCTTGAGGGGAACCAGACTGAAAAGGGAACCCAGCCTCATTTGGGTGTCATTACTTTGATTTCTTGGAGATATGGATATAGGTACAGAACCTGAAGGATCAGCTGTAGCATTTAGACAATGTGCCCAGATAGCCTGAGGGTTGGTATACCAAGGTGTGGGATTTCTGGATGGAATTTCATTAACTTCAAGAAGGCTTGTCAAAGTTACACATTGAGGAGGAGAGACTGTCCTTCAGCGTGTCACTTCCAACACTAGATTAGAAATGGCATTTTACAGGAAGAGAATGTTAAGAGGTGTAGGTATATTGGGTTGAAATGCTGCATAGTAGTGATTGTGAATCATCAGCATGGAGGATGTGCACGTCAAGCTTTTATGTAGGCTCTGCTTCTTTCAGCCCACCTCTAGATCTGGAATAGCTAAATCCCCACATGCCATATGGACATCCTTCCCACGCTGCTGTATCATACATCATGGATGTATGGAGGGAGCCAAATCCACTTTTGACTCAAGACTGGAGTCTCAGCTGCTTCTGTCAAACTTCAGATGTTTTTGGAGGGAAACTGGTGGGGTTTTTTTTCCACAAAGATGGTATTTAAGACCTTGTGTGCTTCCTTCTGAATAGTGTGATATATCTCGGAGCAGCCTGGGGCATGAAGTGTTCCTTGTTGGTCTATTTCTAGCCAGTAAGAGGCAGTGTTAAGGGTCAAGTGGAGCCTTTTATAAAAAGTAGGGGGAAGAATAGCTGGCAGTGGGGTTCAGTCTTTCCCACTATTACATGAGGACCTTTCATTCAGTCATCCCTCACTGTCCGTTACATAACCTGGTGCTGCAGTGTCTAAAGCACGAGTTCTTGTGCTCTACTTTTCTATAGCTGGATTTGGTCTGTTGTACTTCCACTGTGCTTCAAAGAAAAACAATGCAGACCAAAAACTCCACGCTGTTAAGTCTGGGGGTGTGTGCAGCTAAAATGGAAGCAAAGCTCAATTGTGGAAGTACCTCCTTACAACTCCTTCCCCCCGTATTTGTAAACTTTAACACTTCTAGGAAACTATGGGTTAGGAGGTGAAAGTTCAGCTCTATTTCTTTAACCACGGCTCTCTGTTTAGAATAGAGGGAAGCTAAATGAGTGTGGGAAAGAGGGAGGGTTCGAACAGGATGTGCCACCCCAAGAAAGAAAGACGTCACAAGGCGTGTTAAACTCATTTGAGCTGTCAGGATAAAGTGATGGTGAGAAACGATGCCAAGACTCACTTTCAATGTGGTGGGTTTTTTTTTCCCCCCTTCTTTCTGCAAAGTCTGATTTATGACCATCTCTCAGGACTATACTGGCCAGTCCATGTTCTCAATTCCTAGTGGAGAACTGACCAACTCTGATCTAGGGACCAAATTGACCAGTTTAACTGAACCTTAATTCATCTAAGGTTCCATTCTGCATTGCGGTGACCCCTGTCTTCTCAGACTAGTGTACCAGTCCTGTTTCCTGAGAGCACAGATGGGGAATGGGGGGGAGGAACCCTATTTCATCATACAGCTATTTAAGTTTTGGTCTAGAACTGAAGATGCCCAGTTTTTTTTAGAAGTATTCAGAAGATTGCAAAATGTAAGGATAACTCATTTCTGGTCCTTGATCTGCATTATGCAACATGCACCTGCTACCCAGCGACGTGTCACTCATTTCATTCCTTGCTACTTTTCCAGGTCTTAGTGCAGCACATGAATAGTGAAAATACCTTGGCTAATTGGAGTTATTGCACATAATGAAAAATGCACCTGTGCCTAAAATGCAGTGTAGGGTTTTTTTGGTTTTTTTTTTTTTAAATGAGACTCAAAGGTCTTGATGGAGGAATTAAGTGAAAGAGAAACATGAGCGAGAGATGTAGCCAAGCATGCTGATGATGGCCCCAACATTCCAGCAAGTTGTCATGGAGACTGCACAGCCTCCTTGGCCTGGTTAGTCTTTGGGATGTGTGTGGAAGGTGATTTTGTCCTCAGGCTTTACTGGTCCAGTTCTTCATTGCTGGTATGTTAAGGTTGTTTTAATCCTTTATAGCTGTCACCTTTGCTTTGAATCCGTATACTCTAAATGATAGGAGGTTGGGCGGGGGCGAATGAGATCAGTGAAGGGGATATGTAAGAGAGTAGAATAATGTTTTAGAGGAAATCCTGGTTTCAGCTCTGAGTAGCTTGGCCTTAACCGTCCTTCTTGCTTTAGCAGTTGCTTTATTGTCTTTGTCCTTCTGGGGTTTGTCATGTTCCCTGAAACGACGAGAGCAAGAATGGGAGTGTGTTTGTATGAGAGACACTCGCGCCAGCTGGAAGCATCCCCCACTGTGAGGAAATATGACTACAGAATACAGAAGCTTGCAGCAACCACAACTGAAGAGCTCAACCAAATGCAGTAACACCACAGCCACTGCTCCTTAAATCACAATGCCAACGTCACAGTAAGAATGTAGAAACCACATTTGGGTTGAGCAGAGAAGCAGAAACATGAACACACCAACTACGTTGCAGCCAAAACAACTCTGTAATGCCAAAACATAAGACCACAGACAAAATAAATATTCAATTTACACTTTAGCTGAGTTTTGAAAAAGGATACAAGTCAAACTTCTGCAGAAGAAACCAGAGTTTTTTTAGTTCAGTCACACTTCAGTATCGTTAAACAATCCTTAAACATGATGAATGCTTGACTTAACTGTTTGGCCAGTCATTTATATGACGGTGACGCATCAACAAAGATAAGAACACTTTCAAAGCTGGAGGAGGTTGAGAAGCGATGACACAGTGTTGTGCTAGACAGTAGAAGCTTATATGTCGATGACTAAGTCTAGAAACTTGGGTTAATTGTTACTCATCGCTTACTAGTGCCAAGATTACTTCAGATGATTAGCGCACTCCTTGGTTCTTTTTAGTCAGAATGACTTGTTTCCATCTCCTTAGTGTTTCCAGTTATTCATTAGCATCTCCTTGCAGATGTCCGTCTCCAACGATATCCTTTCTTTGCTCTCTTCTTCTAATACCTCTTCTCTTCTTAGGTCCACATATAGTGATATTTTTGAAAATCACATTTTAAGCCCTGCATTTTTTTATTTTTATTTTTTGAAAATCTCTTGAGCCCCACACAAGCGTGCACACATGCCAACCCAATAGGTGGCGATAGTATGTCATAAACTGTTTGGTCAAATGCCTCAAGAATAATGTTAAGAGCATGTGTATTGAGTGGCAGGGAAGGTGAAAAGCAGAAATGTACACTTCAGCTACAATGATATTGTTAAATTATCCCACCAGCTAATAGTTCACCCGAGCCTGACTCCTCCACACGAGGGTGTAATATGAAAACAGCAAAAGTGTAAACACGTTATAAAATAAGAAACAGCCTGGGCAGAAGTCATGATAAATGGAGTCCTATTATGTTCATAACCTCCAAAAACACTATTGGGATTGGTAGATTTATACTGTAATAGCACTGATTTCAAAACATGCTTTTGTCCTGGTCACATGCAAACAGACACCCCCCCCCCCCCCCCCCCCCCCTTTCATTTCAGGGCGTGACCAAATCCTGTAACTTTTTTGTGCTTAAGGCCCACTTTACACGGGGACGGTCTGAAACAAAAACGCAAAAGTCCGTTTTCGTTCTCACTTTTTTCCGCGTCTACACGACCGTTTTCAAGGAGGAAATCTGCGTCTATACGGTGACGCATAAATGTGTGGAATTCAATTGGATGTGCATGCCAGGCGGCTAGGTGGTGCTGTGAAAGACCTCCGCTATGTCTGCACGCATGCGCAACGTCTTCCGTCTTGTCTGATCTGCACATCTGCGCCGCGAAAACTTTGACTACTCTGGCTATGGTAAGTAAGAAAGTAAGTAAAAAAGAGCATACTATACCCGCCTCTGTTCATTAACGGTATATGTGCAGATTCGGTATAGATGTTCGAAGGACTCCTGGACATTTATTAAAGCTGCCAGAGCAGCTTGAAGGTCCGTTGGATCGATGTAATCAGACATGCTCTTACTTTTTTACTTACTTTCTTACTTCCCGGGCTGGCATGTACAGTATATGACATATGTATGACGTAAACGCGTACCCGACGTGAGCAGATCCGAGCAGAGTTTCGCGTATTGGGTAGTTTAGACGGATATGCAACGGGGGCTGTTTTTAACTTATCCACTCTGGAAGGCGATTTCAATTTTTTCCGTTTTTCAGCCTCGGAAACGCTGTCCCCGTGTAGACGAAAGGCACTTCCGATAAAATATTGAGTCGTTTTTACCCGACAGCGTCCTCGTGTAAACGGGCCCTAAGATGCGCACAAAACTGAAGCATATTTCAGTTCAGTGATGTAGTTTTCAAAACTATACGCAGTAGAAAATGTCGAGATTTCACTAAGTGAAGGGTTTATACACAAGTTTGGCTTGATAAGCTGAAATGGACTTGAGTGCTCTATTCTCTAGTTCATTTCGCTAAAGTGAGCAGTGATGCCTCATGGTTCTGGCAATAACCATCCTCCAACCTTTCTTTCATCTCTCGCTCTAATGTCAACAATTCAACTGAAATCTCGCTCGCTCAAGAAGCAAAGGAGTAATCTGTAAAGCTGTAACTCGGAGTGAAAGGGAACAAGAGAACTCAAGTGGCATCGTCGGACTGAAAGCAAAGACTCTTATTAATAAGAGAATATTTGTCCACATAAGGACAGAGTAAACTGCCTGACCTGTTTCTAATTTGGGAATCATAGCAGAATCATTCTGTTCTTCCATGAGCAGGATCATGACAGCAAAAAAAAAAAAAATCCCTCTAAATGTCTTAACGACTGATTCTTTATCTTATCAATTTGCACACACTAAAAACTTTGCTGTGACTCTGAAAAAAATGTGATAAGACATTGAAGAATATCATTAGTCCTGATGTAGTTCAACACACACACACCACTCCAGCAGACAGCTTCCTGAGGTAGCTATATAAAGCACATACAGGCCAAGGTTACCCAAGGTTCCATTGTGAAACAGGAGATTTTCTTTAATGAGACCTTTAATTTGGACCATGGCAGCCAGAAACAGAAAGATATCGTTTAACAAGCCTGGGTTGACATTTGTAGGTACTATTTAAGGACAATTTCATGATATCATGAAGTTTATCCGTCTAGTGGCCTATTAACCTGTGGCATGAATACAGCTACTTACTATTGGTCTGCCATTCAGTGGTTACTAAAGTGTGAATACAATGAGAATAAGGAATAGATGGGAGGGGAGAACGGATGTGATGGAGGATATAGGACAGGATGGGATGGAATGTGTTGGAGGACATGGGAGTGAATGGGGAGGATGAGAAAGGATGGAGGATGTGGAAGGGGTATATGGATGGGGTAAACTGGAGGACATTGGATAAGGAGATGGGTACTAATGGGTTAGGAGAGAAGGGTTAGCAGAGGTGGGAGGTAAGGTGAGAGAAGACAAAAATGAAAGAGAAAGAAAGAATGGTGTTCATATTGAGATGCATTGAAAGAGGGCTGTTGGTCCTAGGCTCATTAGCACAGAGATGCTACACTTACAAAGTGGACAGGAGAGGAGAAAGAAGCTGAGGGGATGAGGTGAGAGAGTAAAGAGGTGGGGAACAAGTGAACCATTTCTCCTCCTCTCTCTCAATCTTTTTGTTCAACTCTTGAGAGGCGTTCTTGAGTTGTATGGACTGGTGGGAAGTTCACTGCACTTATTTTTCATCTCCCCACCATGCAAATTGTCAGAAAAAAGACCAAGTAGACCTGCTGTGTCTCTCATATTTGTGTCCTTAATGTCTTCTCTCTCGGTCAGTCACTTACATTTACTCGCTCTTTCTCTGTCTGAATTGTATTTATTGTATGTACTGTTCACTACTCTTTCTTTCTTCCTTTTTTCATGCCCAACCATCCATTTACCCATCCTTTGCTTCTTCCATCAACCCATTCTTTTATCCATGCCTCCTTTGGTTCATCTATGCATTCTTTGTCATGCACACATCCTTTCTTCCATTTATCCATTCATTCATTTATCCATCCATCAATTCTTTGATGAATCTATCTATATTTCCATCTTTTCTTCCATCCATCCATCCATCCATCCATCCATCCATCCATCCATCCATCCTTTTTTCCTTCCATTCATTAATCCATCCCTCCTTTGTATTTAGCTATCCATTCATTCATCCATCCATGCATTCTTTTTATGCATCCATCATCATTCATCCATCCTTCAATCCTTCCTTTCATCCATCCATCCCTCCTTTGTATTTAGCTATCCATCCATTTATCTTATCCATCCATCCTTTTTATGCATCCATCCATCCTTTCTTCCTTCCTTTCATCCACCTATCCCTCCTTTGTATTTAGCTATCCATCCATCCATCCATCCATCCATCCTTTCTGCCTTCCATTCATCCATCCCTCCTTTGTTTAGCTATCCATCCATACATCATCCATCTGTCCATCCATTTATCCTTATCCATCCATCTACCCATGCCTCCATCCTTTTTATGCATGCATCCATTCATCTATCCATCCTTTCTTCCATCCATCCATCCATCCATCCATCCTTTATCTCTAGCTATCCATTCATCCAGCCAGCCAATCATCCACTCTTTCATCCATCCTTTAATACCTTTGATGTGAAGTGGTATGCTCTCCTACACTGCTGCTGCATTGTATTTCAACCACGATCCAGGAAACGGTGCTCATTTTTCTCCTGGTGTGACGAGTATACACTAACACTATAACCACAATAAAATACAGTCAAAGAAAGAAAACATAAAAAAAGTTTTAATGTGACTGTCCATTTTTAGGTAAATCCATATGCTGTTATGCATAAATGCTGAAATATTAAGACAAACTTGTTTTTAGTGTAAATCACCCACTTTGTCTTCAACGGCACTTGTCCTCTGCTATTCATTTTGTTTCTCACTGAGTCAGCTTGTCTGTATTTCTGTTTCAAGTCCCAGAAGGATAGTTAACCCATCACCCATAATTCTTTGAATGCCATTGTGGGGGGGTGTTAGTAAGCCATTAGTAAAGAGGTATTGCATTATCGGCAGTAGTAGCTCAGCAGTTCAGATTATGTACTGACTACTAGAATGGTAGAACGGAGAGTTCAGATCTCAGCACCACTTTTGGATCGATAACCTTCACCTGCTATACGCTCATATTGGTGGTGCATACACAGTACATCATACAAGATGTACATAGATTTTACAACCCCGATTCCAAAAAAGTTGGGACAAAGTGCAAATTGTAAATAAAAACGGAATGCAGTAATTTACAAATCTCAAAAACTGATATTGTATTCACAATAGAACATAGACAACATATCAAATGTAGAAAGTGAGACATTTTGAAATTTTATGCCAAATATTGGCTCATTTGAAATTTCATGACAGCAACACATCTCAAAAAAGTTGGGACAGGGGCAATAAGAGGCTGGAAAAGTTAAAGGTGCAAAAAAGGAACAGCTGGAGGACCAAATTGCAACTCATTAGGTCAATTGGCAATAGGTCATTAACATGACTGGGTATAAAAAGAGCATCACGGAGTGGCAGTGGCTCTCAGAAGTAAAGATGGGAAGAGGATCACCAATCCCCCTAATTCTGCGCCGACAAATAGTGGAGCAATATCAGAAAGGAGTTCGACAGTGTAAAATTGCAAAGAGTTTGAAAATATCATCATCTACAGTGCATAATATCATCAAAAGATTCAGAGAATGTGGAAGAATCTCTGTGTGTAAGGGTCAAGGCCGGAAAACCATACTGGGTGCCCATGATCTTCGGGCCCTTAGACAGCACTGCATCACATACAGGCATGCTTCTGTATTGGAAATCACAAAATGGGCTCAGGAATATTTCCAGAGAACATTATCTGTGAACACAATTCACCGTGCCATCCGCCGTTGCCAGCTAAAACTTCATAGTTCAAAGAAGAAGCCGTATCTAAACATGTTCTAGAAGTGCAGACGTCTTCTCTGGGCCAAGGCTCATTTAAAATGAACTGTGGCAAAGTGGAAAACTGTTCTGTGGTCAGACGAATCAAAATTTGAAGTTCTTTATGGAAATCAGGGACGCCGTGTCATTCGGACTAAAGAGGAGAAGGACGACCCAAGTTGTTATCAGCGCTCAGTTCAGAAGCCTGCATCTTTGATGGTATGGGGTTGCATTAGTGCGTGTGGCATGGGCAGCTTACACATCTGGAAAGACACCATCAATGCTGAAAGGTATATCCAGGTTCTAGAGCAACATATGCTCCCATCCAGACAACGTCTCTTTCAGGGAAGACCTTGCATTTTCCAACATGACAATGCCAAACCACATACTGCATCAATTACAGCATCATGGCTGCGTAGAAGAAGGGTCCGGGTACTGAACTGGCCAGCCTGCAGTCCAGATCTTTCACCCATAGAAAACATTTGGCGCATCATAAAACGGAAGATACGACAAAAAAGACCTAAGACAGTTGAGCAACTAGAATCCTACATTAGACAAGAATGGGTTAACATTCCTCTCCCTAAACTTGAGCAACTTGTCTCCTCAGTCCCCAGACGTTTACAGACTGTTGTAAAGAGAAAAGGGGATGTCTCACAGTGGCAAACATGGCCTTGTCCCAACTTTTTTGAGATGTGGTGTTGTCATGAAATTTAAAATCACCTAATTGTTCTTTTTAAATGATACATTTTCTCAGTTTAAACATTTGATATGTCATCTATGCTCTATTCTGAATAAAATATAGAATTTTGAAACTTCCACATCATTGCATTCCGTTTTTATTTACAATTTGTACTTTGTCCCAACTTTTTTGGAATCGGGGTTGTATTAACAGGCACATGCTATATATAACACCATACTACAAACACATACACGTGCACTTTTCAAAGTATGGTAACAAGAACTGGACTGACTCGTGTGAGCCGTTTGCTCCAGTTTCATGGGAACATTACTGGACCCAAGCTCATATTCTGAGGCTGTATCCTGAGCCTGTTACACTCCTGTATTATAATCACACGTCAGTATCATGAGCACAGTAACATCTGTATGAGAATACGTGAAACCATATGCTTGTTAGTTGCTTTGGAGAAGCAGTTCACGCTTCCACTTTGTGGTCTATCAGATCAGTGTCTTGTTTAATGATTTTCTGAGCAGTAGCACATATGTGTATCAGGCTAATTAAATGTGTATTATGCACATTTGACTCTTGTGAGGATCCCAGTGCATGATTTATTTATTCAAAAGAATTTAGATGAGTCTAAATACATACATGAATATATTAGACCTGTCAAAGTCATGTATGTGTAAGAAGGGGGCAGAGGGAGGAGAAAGTGAGATAGAGAGAGTGATATGTCTGTCTTCACCTCCTAATCTATCCCGGAGGGAGATGGTAAGAGAGTCTTGCATCTCCAGCCATGATGTCCCTCTCCAAACACACACACGCTCTTCAGGGGCTCTCTGAAACCCTTGATGTGGAATGCAAAGCTTATAGCTATACATAAAGGATCTGAAGGCTGAGTTTTTCTTAGCACACACTAAAATAAGTGAATTAATTAATTTATTTCCATATAATTATTTAAAGGAAAACATTGCGACTCATTTTAAATTGTTTCTATTCATTTTACCACACAAAGTCTAGAAATCTAGAAAAAAATTTACTTTGGATTTGATGCCCGCTGAAAATGAGCCATTTAGCAAACATTACTGACCCAGCCAACCACACATATTGAACAGTTATTCCACAAAATCGTCTCGTACATGAGCTGATAGCTGACGAGACGCGTAGCACCCAATTGGCTTTAAGCCATGTATGACAAGATTGAATGGAATAATTCTTTTATTCTATCCACGTTCACCGGATTTTAAGAAACAGAGCATTTTTATTTTTTGCAAATTCGACAAAAAAAAACTTTATACAAAACATCCAAGAAAATCAGTTCTGCTTAGAATGTAAACAAACTGGCGAAATGACTAGTAATTTGTGAAAAATGCAATAATAATTCTTGAAAAATAAAAAAGAGATGTTCTTACCATTAAATGCTTTTATTCCATATTTTGTTGCTTTTTTTTATTTTATTTTTAGGGCTTTGTTTTCGAGTAGAGTTTTTATTTCATCCTCGGTTGTTCAGCAACACACGGCACCATTTTGTTTTTCTCTACTCATGGTATATGAGCTGATATCCTAGTAGTAGAGTAGCCAATCAGAGCACGCGATTGCTCATATCCAGTGAATGTGGATAGAATAAAAATTAATATGCTAATGTCAGCAAACATCACATTGCTTTTATCTCTCAAAAATCCTGCTACTGTTTCAGCCGCCATGTCATCCACATTTACTGTCATCTTTTACTATTTTAAAAAGCATGTAATGATCCATATCAGCATCAGAGACTAACGGCTATCTTTAATCTACCCTCTTCTTGCTAGTAGTTACAAAGAAACTGCTGATACACATTGAGACATTTACGATCGTTTTGTAATTTTTACCGAAAATGAATCTGAAATGATCCAAATGACCCAAAATGATCAAAAGCAAGATATCTCATCTCATTATCTCTAGCCGCTTTATCCTGTTCTACAGGGTCGCAGGCAAGCTGGAGCCTATCCCAGCTGACTACGGGCGAAAGGCGGGGTACACCCTGGACAAGTCGCCAGGTCATCACAGGGCTGACACATAGACACAGACAACCATTCACACTCACATTCACACCTACGGTCAATTTAGAGTCACCAGTTAACCTAACCTGCATGTCTTTGGACTGTGGGGGAAACCGGAGCACCCGGAGGAAACCCACGCGGACACGGGGAGAACATGCAAACTCCGCACAGAAAGGCCCTCGCCGGCCACGGGGCTCGAACCCGGACCTTCTTACTGTGAGGCGACAGCGCTAACCCCTACACCACCGTGCCACCCAAAAGCAAGATATGTAAAGTGTAATATTTATTGTTATAACTCAAAGTCCAACATCTCTTTTGCATATAATTTAAAAAAAGTAATGAATGCAACATATAGCGATTTTCTATAGTCCTCCTACACTTTTTTTTCTCCAGAAGAAAAAAATAGCTTTTTTTGTTTATAGATCTAGGATTGTTGGTGTGATTCCTCATGTGTGTTCATTCAGAAGAGAAAAATGGACAGGTCATAGATTACATCATGTCTGTGCTGTTTAAACACACTGCAAAGTACTATTTGTTTTACTTATAGGTCTGTAGACACTGGAATAACAACTCTCTTGTGGAATGGCTTTATCATCTGAGTGCAGTTCAGAATGTACCACAAGAGTGTGACCCAACTTCAGCCTGTGGCTTTTCAGCAGACTGAGAGAAGGTTGCATCAATTCTCAACTTTCAAGCACATTCCAGAGGGATAATATATATTGGATTTGTACTGCAAAGCTACAAAGGTCAGGTAGACATCATAGTTTTTGAAACGTACATCTCATCTCATCTCATCATCTCTAGCCACTTTATCCTGTTCTACAGGGTCGCAGGCAAGCTGGAGCCTATCCCAGCTGACTACGGGCGAAAGGCGGGGTACACCCTGGACAAGTCGCCAGGTCATCACAGGGCTGACACATAGACACAGACAACCATTCACACTCACATTCACACCTACGGTCAATTTAGAGTCACCAGTTAACTTAACCTGCATGTCTTTGGACTGTGGGGGAAACCGGAGCACCCGGAGGAAACCCACGCGGACACGGGGAGAACATGCAAACTCCGCACAGAAAGGCCCTCGCCGGCCACGGGGCTCGAACCCGGACCTTCTTGCTGTGAGGCGACAGCGCTAACCACTACACCACCGTGCCGCCCTGAAACGTACATGAAATGCTTTAACATAAAAAAAACCAGCCATAAACCATCTGGTTTGAGCCAGATGGACTGGTTTGAGTTTTTCAGAAACTGCTGATCTCCTGGGGGTTTTCACACACAACAGTCTCTAGAGTTTACACAGAATGGTGCGAGAAACAAAAAAAAAATGAGTGAGCGACACTTCTGTGGGTGGAAACGTCTCGTTGATGAGAGGGGTCAGAGGAAAACAGACAGATTGGTTCGAGCTCCCAGGAAGGATATAGCAACTCTTTACAACCGTGGTGAGCAGAAAAGCATCTCAGCATGCGACAGCAGAAGACCACATGAGGTTCCAACTCCTGCCAGCCAAGAACAGGGATCTTAGAATCAAGAACAAGTTCCTATTAAAGTGGCCAGTGAGTGTATATGTACTTCTTACAGCGGGTTATACTGTGTGTATATATATATATTCTGACTTAGAAAAACATGCTTTGTTATGATTATGCATCATTTCTGTTTGTGTATGTTCTTTATATTCACATGTTTTGAGTGTGTGCTTTTATGATGCCTCAGTAACTGGGGCAGAACTGATTGCTGCTGATGGCTGTAGGCATGTAGAGACCTACATTCAGTGACGAGAGAGAGAGAGAGAGAGAGAAGGTTTTCTTAGAGTCCAAGCCAAATCATGGGTTTATTCTTAATTAAAATCCCTATTTTCTACCAACTGGCTAAGGGACTGAGAGGACAGGGAGCTACTGATGCAATTGCTACCTGTTGCAAAAGCACAGACTCAATGAGAGAAGGAAGGATTAAAAGACACCCATTGTGGAAAAGAGGGGTAGAAAACACCACGATGCTCAGATAGGTGAGTCGCCAGAGAGACAGGAGTCGACCCATCTGCTGGTCTTCGATCACACAGAATTATCGATGCGGATTGACATGCAGAGCTACTCCATCATCTTTTCTCCTCCCATAAACAGCCACAATTCAGAAATGCAGAATCCAAGAGACACAAATGAGAGGAAGAGAAGACTACATGAGATTAATAAGTATTTTATAAGCTGAATCATGCAGGGAGTGTACATAGGGTGAAGGTGACATTTCATCTTAGTGACAGGTGTGTTGGCGTGTGTGTATGTGTGTGTGCATATGTGTATGTGTGACAGGAGACCCCCTGTGTGGAGCAAACCTGTGCTTCCTCCTTATTATGTGCATTAGTCATTCTGTAATGTAGCCAGTCCTTCCTGTCTAAACCATTAAGAATATAATTCTTAGTTTAATCCATTTATTCCTGCAGTACACGATAGCAAGAAAGACATTTAATCCACAGACAAGTGACTCTTTCCTATCGGGCAGTCATAACATCCAAAGCACTACGTTCCAAATATTAAATAATGTTAAATGCAACTTCCAAAGTTCTCATCTCATCTCATTATCTCTAGCCGCTTCATCCTGTTCTACAGGGTCGCAGGCAAGCTGGAGCTTATCCCAGCTGACTACGGGCGAAAGGTGGGGTACACCCTGGACAAGTCGCTAGGTCATCACAGGGCTGACACATAGACACAGACAACCATTCACACTCACATTCACACCTACGGTCAATTTAGAGTCACCAGTTAACCTAACCTGCATGTCTTTGGACTGTGGGGGAAACCGGAGCACCCGGAGGAAACCCACACGGACACGGGGAGAACATGCAAACTCCACACAGAAAGGCCCTCGCCGGCCACGGGGCTCGAACCCGGACCTTCTTGCTGTGAGGCGACAGCGCTAACCACTACACCACCGTGCCGCCAACTTCCAAAGTTATATTTTTTTATTATCTTTATACAGTATATTCTGTACAACAAGTTAAGACTGGTTCATATTTTAAGTTGAAACAGGCCTCCGTTTTGGTCAGGACTCTTTTGAAAAATAGATATTGCTCTAATCCCAAGGGACTTCCTGGTTAAATATAGGTTTAATTAACAACAACAAAAAAAAAAGATAAATATAAAAACAGACCAATTTTTTTTTTTAATTTTAACTTATTCATGAGCTCTTTTAAAGGTGCCGATTGTAATCTTTGAACATATTTCTAAGCGTTATAATCACATAATTTCACAGGTACGTCTGAAAAAATTGTGACTTTATGATATTGTCCTGCAGTGGACCTCTTGAATTATTTCTGACAGTTACATGAAATGTAACTGTAAATTTTTCTGGCTCTGGAAATTAGCTCCACCCCCAGACAAAGTATTTACTGCTGAGCTCCGCCCCTTTGCCTGGAAGGCAATACATGTGATATACTGTATATTGTTTTAAGAGTAGTGGTGGAGTCAGGGGAAGCTTGTTAATTTTTTTTAGCAAAAAAACAAAACTACTGACTAGTACTTTAATTGTTCTTCGTAAACTGTTTATTTATCCAAAATATCTTGCGAATAAATTGTACAACCCCGATTCCAAAAAAGTTGGGACAAAGTACAAATTGTAAATAAAAACGGAATACAATAATTTACAAATCTCAAAAACTGATATTGTATTCACAATAGAACATAGACAACATATCAAATGTCGAAAGTGAGACATTTTGAAATTTCATGCCAAATATTGGCTTATTTGAAATTT
Organism: Neoarius graeffei; assembly: GCF_027579695.1. Lineage (NCBI taxonomy): Eukaryota > Metazoa > Chordata > Actinopteri > Siluriformes > Ariidae > Neoarius > Neoarius graeffei. The sequence continues at coordinate 35,318,590 of NC_083595.1, forward strand.
CATGACAGCAACACATCTCAAAAAAGTTGGGACAGGGGCAATAAGAGGCTGGAAAAGTTAAAGGTACAAAAAAGGAACAGCTGGAGGACCAAATTGCAACTCATTAGGTCAATTGGCAATAGGTCATTAACATGACTGGGTATAAAAAGAGCATCTTGGAGTGGCAGCGGCTCTCAGAAGTAAAGATGGGAAGAGGATCACCAATCCCCCTAATTCTGCGCCGACAAATAGTGGAGCAATATCAGAAAGGAGTTCGACAGTGTAAAATTGCAGAGTTTGAAGATATCATCATCTACAGTGCATAATATCATCAAAAGATTCAGAGAATCTGGAAGAATCTCTGTGTGTAAGGGTCAAGGCCGGAAAACCATACTGGGTGCCCGTGATCTTCGGGCCCTTAGACGGCACTGCATCACATACAGGCATGCTTCTGTATTGGAAATCACAAAATGGGCTCAGGAATATTTCCAGAGAACATTATCTGTGAACACAATTCACCGTGCCATCCGACATTGCGAGCTAAAACTCTATAGTTCAAAGAAGAAGCCGTATCTACCGTAAACATGATCCAGAAGCGCAGACGTCTTCTCTGGGCCAAGGCTCATTTAAAATGGACTGTGGCAAAGTGGAAAACTGTTCTGTGGTCAGACGAATCAAAATTTGAAGTTCTTTATGGAAATCAGGGACGCCGTGTCATTCGGACTAAAGAGGAGAAGGACGACCCAAGTTGTTATCAGCGCTCAGTTCAGAAGTCTGCATCTCTGATGGTATGGGGTTGCATTAGTGCATGTAGCATGGGCAGCTTACACATCTGGAAAGACACCATCAATGCTGAAAGGTATATCCAGGTTCTAGAGCAACATATGCTCCCATCCAGACGACGTCTCTTTCAGGGAAGACCTTGCATTTTCCAACATGACAATGCCAAACCACATACTGCATCAATTACAGCATCATGGCTGCGTAGAAGAAGGGTCCGGGTACTGAACTGGCCAGCCTGCAGTCCAGATCTTTCACCCATAGAAAACATTTGGCGCATCATAAAACAGAAGATATGACAAAAAAGACCTAAGACAGTTGAGCAACTAGAATCCTACATTAGACAAGAATGGGTTAACATTCCGATCCCTAAACTTGAGCAACTTGTCTCCTCAGTCCCCAGACGTTTACAGACTGTTGTAAAGAGAAAAGGGGATGTCTCACAGTGGTAAACATGGCCTTGTCCCAACTTTTTTGAGATGTGTTGTTGTCATGAAATTTAAAATCACCTAATTTTTCTCTTTAAATGATACATTTTCTCAGTTTAAACATTTGATATGTCATCTATGCTCTATTCTGAATAAAATATGGAAATTTGAAACTTCCACATCAATGCATTCCGTTTTTATTTACAATTTGTACTTTGTCCCAACTTTTTTGGAATCGGAGTTGTATATATGATCAATATATTGACATTTCAGTGGCATGGCGGTGCAGTGGTTAGCACTATTGCTTCACAGCAAGAAGGTTCTGTGTTCGAACGTCATGACTGACGGGGGCCTTTCTGTGTGGAGTTTGCATGTTGTGTCTGGGTGCTCTGGTTTCCTCCCACAGTCCAAAGGCATGCAGATTAGGTAAAATACCCAACCACTGGGGTTTCACAAGCCAGTGCATACTTACACTACGTTCAGACTGCAACCTGAAACGACCCATATCCGATTTGTTGTGAAATCCGATTTTTTTGTTAGGCCGTTCACATTACCAATTATATGAGACTTGTATGCGATCTCCAATATGAACGGAAAACGACCCAAAAGTGTCCCGCATGCGCAAATTGACACATAATAAGCACATCTACATAATACGTAAACAAAAAAAAGCGCACTCTTCAAGTTTAATGATTTTTTTTGTTTGTTTGTTTAATTATCTGGTTAGTGTTAAAGTGTGAGGTCTCGTGTGTGTTTTTGTTTCTGAACTGAAATGAAAACGTGTAGCCTGGTAACGAGGGTTGACTCCTAAATGTCTCTCTAATTTCTATATAAGTGCACTACATGTTACTAGGAAGTAATGGATTTTTAAACTCTATATAGTGCACTCGAGCTTCAGTAGGCAGTCATTTGGGATACGGCCGCTGTATTACCAAACTCTTAATTCAGGCTTAATAATTTGCACATATTAATTTCATCATATTAATAAACTTTTTCTACATTTTTATAAATATTTATTTAGATTGTTTATAGCCAGCTGAATTGTGCAACTTCTCTCAGCGCTGGCTCAAGGTGCATAAACACCAGTGCAGTTTGCTATGGAGACGAGGCGAGACCTGGCGATGTGGTTTTTGTGGCGGCGGCGGAACTCACACAATAATCTGATTAATGTGGGCAGCAGACTAATGAGACCGAAGGTGTCAAATTACTGGAAATTTCTAGAACAATCTTATAATCTTGTAATACAGGATGGTTTAAGTTATAAATCAGTTATAGAAACTGTTTTATTTAATCAGGCTAACAGATCAACATCCAGGTCCCTACCAAATCCACCATTAGCTTGATCAATTCTATAAAAGTCTATTTAAATAATGAAAACTGTACAAATGTTGTTGTTTTCCACCAAAGAGGCGGGATTAGCCAACGCAGAATAGTGACGTTTGTCTCTTGTTGATGACGTGTAGGTCGCATGAATGCGACCTGTCCGGTCAGACTGCAGTCGCATGTGAAAATATCGGATATGCATCGGAATTAGGACCACATATCCAAGCGGCCTGGGTCACGTGAAAAAATCGGATCTGTGTCGTTCAGATTGTCAATAACAAATCGGATACAGGTCGCATATGGGCAAAAAAATCGGATATGGGTCGTTTCAGGGTGCAGTCTGAACGTAGTCTTAGTGCCAGTCCCAAGCCTGGATAGATTGGGGAGGGTTGCGTCAGGAAGGGTATTTGGTGTAAAACCTATGCCAAATCAAATATGTGCATCAATTATGATCCGGTGTGGTGAGCCCTAATGGGAGCAGCTGAAAGATGATGATCAGTATATCAATATTTTATGTTGACTTACCACTGAAAGAAATTTATGGCGAATTACTCTGAAGAGGTTCTTTATCAAATATTCAGAAACTGTGTTTTCGACAATGTTACCACAGATGTAGTTATTTATGCAGTTCAGTTAACTAATGCTGGTAATATATAAATCCTGTGAATGTACAGCACATGCAGTAGAACGCATCAATCATATGAAGGATGTGTTAAATCACTGGTAGCTCCAAGGCTAATGACCTCTACCCCAGCATCCCAGTGCTTAAGCACACACACTGGTTTCCTGTGTTCTGTTTCCCCTTACGAGATGACGCTGATGAGGGTTCTGGAATTTCACAAAAGGTCAAAGGTCAAATGATATACATGAACTTTGTAGTGCTCGAGGGCAGGTGTTTCCTATAGGTTTACAAGCAGATTTCTCAAGAATTGATATTGTAAGAAGTTGTGTATGGGTAAGAGACAGGGCGTCTAAATTTAGCTTGGGTTCTCAGAGCTGGTCAAAAATTATGACTCCATTTACACATGGCTATTTCATGTGTATTGTATCTGGAGTTTATCCTGATACAATTTTAATCACATGCATTGACTGAAACTGGCGAGTGGCTTAGTGGTTAGCGTGTCCGTCTCTCAATCGGGAGATCACGAGTTCGACTTGCGGTCGGGTCATACCAAAGACCATCATAAAAATGGTACCTACTGCCATCTGGCAAGGCATGCAGATGTGAGTGGGGAGTCAAACTATTGCAGTTACCAGAGGACTAGTCCCCCACTGTAACCCTAGCTACAGTATGTAATAGGTGAGAGGCCGAGGGCTATGGAGATCGGCACCGCCCTATGCGCCACTTGGCGTGGGAAGGGCTTTGGCATTGACTGAAACTGTTTTGCATTCTCATGTGGAAATCACCAAATTCCAGTGTTTTTTGTTTTTAGTTGTTTTATAAATCAAATGCTCGATATATGAAATAAAAGTCAGCATTCTCTGCAGGTTCCAGAGCCTGCATGGGTTTACTCTGAGTTCTCTGCTTTCCTCCCACCTCGTACTGTGTGTATAGTACCAGTCAAAAGTTTTTTGTAGATATCAAGATATTTTGTAGATATCTGCCTCACAGTGCATCCAGTACTGTCACACAGACTTACCAGTGTGGTAAACTGGTAATTACCACATTGTCTGAAGTGCTACAATCCATACAAATGAACTAAACATCATAGTGCATCATATGCTAAATGCTGCATCATTATATTGGCGGTACAGTGGTGTAGTGGTTAGCACTGTCGCCTCACAGCAAGAAGGTTCTGGGTTGGAGCCCAGTGGTCGACGGGGGCCTTTGTGTATGGAGTTTGCATGTTGTCTCTGTGGGTTTCCTCTGGGCGCTCTGGTTTCCCCCACAGTTCAAAGACATGCGGTTAGGTTAACATGGGGCGGCCTTGGGCTGGGGTGCCCTTGAGCAGGGCACCTAACTCCCAACTGCACCCTGGGCACTGTGGCATGGCTGCCCACTGCTCTGGGTATGTGTGTGTGTGTGTGTTCACTGCTTCAGATGGGTTAAATGCAGAGAGGAATTTCACTGTGCTTAAGTGTACATGTGATAAACAAAGTTGTTGTTCTTCTGTAGTGGAAGCAACTCTGGACAACCCTAGATTTCTTTAGCAATCTTTCTTTTTGCTATCATTCTGCCTGCCAGGTAGATTTGTGCCAGAAAGCTTGAAATTATGCAGGTTATACAATAATTTCTCTTTGAATTGAATGGGATATTCCTGATATTGTATGAAATAATTAATTATAAAACAATATTACACATGCAGTTTAAAGCAAGGACGTGAAGATTTGGTTATATATAATGATACTGGATACGTTAGACTTTTTTCAGTTACATAGCCTTATAGTTTCATCCATCCATCCATCCATCCATCCATCCATTATCTGTAGCTGCTTATCCTGTTCTACAGGGTCGCAGGCAAGCTGCAGCCTATCCCAGCTGACTATGGGCGAGAGGCGGGGTACACCCTGGACAAGCCACCAGGTTATCACAGGGCTGACAAAGAGACAAACAACCATTCACGCTCTCATTCACACCTACGGTCAATTTAGAGTCACCAGTTAACCTAACCTGCATGTCTTTGGACTGTGGGGGAAACCAGAGCACCCGGAGGAAACCCACGCAGACATGGGGAGAACATGCAAACTCCACACAGAAAGGCCCTTACCGGCCGCTGGGTTCGAATCCAGGACCTTCTTGCCGTGAGGCAACAGCGCTAACCACTACACCACCGTGCCGCCCCCTTATAGTTTCACTCAAAAGCTATTTATTAATGTATGGATGTATGTTGCAGGCCAAATACATGTTGTAACTTGAGCTCCATAGTATTAGAAGGCAGATGCATCACAGAACAAGCTAGATTTTTAAAGATTATTAAACAACGTCATAAAGCAATCAGTGTTTTTATTGGTTGGGCAGGAAAATAAAAATAAGGAGATTTTTACGAAGATTCTCTTTAAATGTTGCAAGACAAGGACAGTAGCTTTGTTTATGGTGGTGAAAGGTCGTGACCCTCTATGCCACGGTATATTACTGCAACACAATACAGCACACAGGCAGTATTAAGGCAACATTGATCCGCATCGTATCTATTACTTTCAAGGTAAAGTGAAAAATAAGACAATGAAAATAAGCCTTTATGATAATGACTGTAGCATACATGATGCATGGTAGCAGAAGGCATCGTTGGCTTTTTTTTTTCTTGGCTGGTTTTCAGCCCAGTTCTTCTTCTGCCAAGAGCCTTTCTCGCTGTTCAGGAGCCTGTGGGAGAATCCAGTCATGGGTGTGAGAAGCGTAGGCTGTCTTGTGGTGTCTAGCACAGGGTGCTACAGAGAAGAAGAGACACAGAGAGGGAAAGTGTTGAATGACTCACTCTGACCCAGTTTGAAGAGCTAGATGGGTAAGCTGGTGTAAAGATGGAATGTGGTCATAAAAGCAGGCTTTCTCTTCCATCTCTCAGTTTAGGAGAGCCAAGAGGACTTCCTTAACGATACTGCACATTATCGAAATGAATACAGTACTTGATTTTGTTTATTTACTACCGCAGACATGTCTCTCTAAAAGGAAAACACCACCCTGAATTACATTAAATAAGATATTGATACATTAAATGAAATATTGCTGTGAGAAGTTAGCAGTCGTGTGCAACTCTGATATCACAGCTAGCACAGTGTAGCATGGGGAAACATACTTAAATATCTCAAGCATGTGATGGCATTGATGGTGGTATTACCAAGAAAGTTGAAGGTTTTGGAACATGATCTGTTTAAAAAGAGAGTACAGACAAGGAGGTGAGAGTAGAATAGACTACAGATCTAAAGCACTGCTGCAACTTCAACTTTCAACTTTATTGTCCCCAAAGGGGCGATTGATAGCCTGGGAAATCCCATGCTGCTTTGCACAATCGTTCCGATCTGAAAAGACAGCATGGAAACTATGGTCTAAAGGCTCGCCTGAGTTAGGGAGCCAATCAGAGAGTGGGGAGGGGTGGAAAGACGGTGACGCGTACTACTCGACAAATGGAAGCTTGTAGTTTATTTGGGACTGTTTACGGATCACGTTTAACATGGTGGCGAGCGATACGAACCAAACTAACCAAACCAGCTTCTCTCATATTTGTCTTGCACAAACGGCAGTAATCGTTCAGTGCCATTGTTTTCCTATTTTTGTTTTGCCTTCTCTTTCTCTTTCCTTCTCTTCTTCGCCTCTTCGTCTTCTTCGTCGCTCTAACTACGTCACCGGGTACAACTGCCATGATTGGCCATGGGCTACGTATACGCTAAATGATAGACATTCGCAACGTCCAATAAACGGCCGTTGACAATCGTAAACCACACCTCCCCTACGAGAAATTCAATAGGCGGATTCCAGACCATATTTCACTTGTGATATGGTCTGGTGTTAACCAGACTAGGCGATTGAGTGTGCAGCAAGACAACATAAACACAACAACATAAACACATATAGACAACACATAACACAGGACAGACCATAAAGTGCAATTGGTCATTAAAAAGTTAAAAGGTTAAAAGAAAAAAAATAAAAACATCATAATAAAATAAAATCATCATCACACCATAAAATGCCATGAACAACACCAGAGATCAAGTCAAGTGATCAGTGAGGATCTGAGTTTAACAGGGAAATGGCACTGGGGACAAATGAAAATCTAAATCTGTTGGTTTTGACAGAGGGGAACCTAAAGCATGAACCAGATGGAAGTAGCTGGAATTCAGAGTGGAGAGGGTGGGCAGTGACAGATAAAATAGACTCAGCCTTCCTCAAGGTGGCTTTCTTGTACAGGTCAGTGAGGCTGCTTTGCTGGGCACCTATGATTTTGCCACTGACCTTCACAATTTTGGCGAGGGAGTTTTTGGCTTTCACACTGAGGTTATTAAACCAACAAGATATAGAAAATGATAAAACTGATTCAATGTAGGATCTATAAAAAAGAGTCATCATGGTTTTGTCAACATTGAATTTAGCTAGCTTACGTAGACAAAAGAGACATTGTTGGCTTTTTTTTTTACATATGTGTTCTATGTTAATATTAAAATTTAACTTATTGTCAATCCAACTACCCAAGTACTTATAAGAGTCTACCACGCCCACAGCCTGCCCCTTGATGATAGTGGTCAGAGCAGGGAGGGGGTTGCGCCTGACGTCAATGACCATGTCCTTTGTTTTTGTGACATTCAGGTGAAGGTGAGAACTGTCGCACCAGGCAATAAAATAATCTAAAATGAGACCATGATCTGTTTCATTTCCATGGAGAAGGCTAAGAATAATTGAATCATCTGCAAATTTCAGTATGTGTCGGTTTGCATACTGGCTACAGCAGTCATCAGTATACAGAATGTAGAGCAGCGGAGACAAAACGCATCCTTGAGGTGATCCTGTAGAGGATGTCATTTTTTCAGAAAGTACCCCATTTACCCTCACCTGCTGGGTTCTATTAATTAAAAAGTCCAGAATCCAGCCTACTAAGCCATGGTCCAACTTAAAATTGCTAATCAGCCTATCAACTAAAATGTGTGGTAAAATAGTATTAAAAGCAGATGAGAATCCACAAATAAAATCTTTGCATGTGTGTTGCTGCCCTTAAGATGTTTAAATAACATGTGTAGTAGAGTGGCAGTGGCATCCTCTACCCCTCGTTTGGACCTGTAAGCAAACTGTAAAGGGTCCAGGAACCTCTCTGTGCCAAGTAAAATAAACCTTTTCATAAGTCTTTCAAAACACTTCGGAGGTGAAGTGGACAAGTGGTTAGAGCGCTTGACCACTAAGCGAATGGTCCCCGGGTCGAGCCTCGGCTCGACGGGGATCTGGGGCTTGCTCCCTGTCCACCCAGCAGGAAACCTGGTGGAAACACTGGGGGAAGAAGGCGGCGAGGAAAGGAACTGGCCACCCTACCTCACTATGCCGATGGCCCAGGACAAGTGCGCTCTCTAACAGGCACTCCCCCAATGTACGAATCGTATATGGGACCTTCTCTTCTTCTTCAAAACACTTCATAACCAAGGAGGTCAGGGCGACTGGCCTAAAATCATTCAGGACCCTGGGGTGGTTGTGTTTAGCCACTGGGACAATGGTGGAGTGTTTCCAGATTTTGGGGACTCTCTGTTGACTGAGAGAGAGATTAAAAATATAATAAAATATTGGAGCAAGCTGCTCAGCACATAACATGAGTAATCTGCCCCCTATATTGTCTGACCCAGGACTCTTCTTAGGGTTAGTATGTCTAAAAGCATTGGTCACAGCATGTACACTAAAAAGTGGGGGGACACTATCAGTAAGGTGATGTTTCAACTCCAAGATGGTGTTGTTAAATGTTGGTGAGTCAAACCTCAGGTAAAATGAATTCAGCTCCTGTGCAAGCTGTTTGTCACAATAAAAACCATCCAACACAATTTTAGAATCCCTTGTTTCTTTAGTTCCCGTTATAGTCTTCATACTATCCCATGCAGACCCTAAATTATTTTTCCCCAACTCCCCTTCAAGCTTATCTTTATAGTCACGTTTTGCCCTCCATATTTCAGATTTCACCTCTTTATTCAGTCTTTTAAGTTCAACAATGTTTCCTTCTCTAAATGCACACCTTTTCCTATAAAGCAAAGTCTTCAGTGATGTTGTTACCCAAGGTTTACTATTAGGGTATATCTTAATAGTCTTTTCCGGGATTACATTGTCCACGCAGAAGGAAACATAGCAGCTGACAACATCTGTCAGGTTGTCTAGGTCAGAGCAGGTATCCTTAAACACCTGCCAATCCGTGCAGTCATAGCATTCTTGTAGGCTGAGTATAGAATCTTCAGTACAGACTTTAACTTGTTCAATGAGGGATTTCTCCCTCTGCAAGGCAGTGCGATACTAGTCTGGCTAACCCAACTTCAAAGCTCTGCGAGCATTTGGTCTGGCAAAGATATTAAGCCCAACCGTTTCCCAGAGCCCGTGGTTGACCCGCCTCCCTGAAATGCCTCAGTTTGCTACTGGTCGAAGCCAGAAAAGGCTGTGACGAAGCTTAAACCAATCACATCACTCTTTCCTCTGACGTATGTGACGCGACGGGGCTAACTGGTAGATTAAACTCTTACCGAAGCCGGTTGGGAGCAAGGCGAAAACGTCCTTCCTTTCAATAAATACCTCCAGGGCTGCTCTTTGCTCTGTTTTCAATGAGAACTTGCTCCATGTTCATAATGTTTCTAGTGAATGAAGCGTTTCCGGCATAGATTCTGTAAACAATCTATGGCTTCCGGTCGCAGTTCTACTACGTCACTGCCTTGAACACGCCTCTACCCAGGGCCGTTGGAGATGCTCAAAGTTGATTGGCTCCCGATTTTTCGGGAGCTTGGAAGAGCTGTAGATAGCTTGCCTGGCCAGACTAAGCTCGCAACAGGCCCTCGTGTTGCGTCACGCTTAGGATGGGCGGGCCCAGGCTAGTGCGATACAGTTATGATCGGCCCCTCCTAGTGGGGGAAGGGGGAGCGCTTTGTAAACGCCTTTAATCGACCCATAACACAAGTCCAGTGTTTTGTTGAATCTAGCCGGGCATGTAACGTATTGGTCAAAGTTTCTTAAATTGGTCTTAAGAGAGCAGTGGTTAAAATCCCCGAGGATTAAAACAGGTGCTTCCGGAGATATGGCCTGCAGTCCTTGGAGAGAGTGTGTTATGGTGTCTGATGCATTATCCGCATTTGCCCTTGGATGAATGTAGACCACCATAACAAATATTTGAGGGAATTCGCGGGGCAAATAAGGGGGGCGCAGCGACACGGACAACAGTTCCACATCTTTTGTGCACAGTTTCTCCCTTACAAGAACATTTTTACAGTATCTTTGGTTCACATATAAGCAAACCCCACCCCCGCGTGACATGCCTGTCACCGCGGCATTCCGATCCAGCCGCACCGATATGCCAAATCCATCTATAGCTAATTCGGTGTCCAAGTCTCTATCTTGCAACCATGTCTCTGTAAAAGCCAACAAGCAAGAATCTCTAAACTCATGTTGAGATCTCACGTTGGCCTGCAACTCATCAGTCTTATTCTGTAGTGACTGGGCATTTGAGAGAATTATGGATGGCAGGGGGGTGCGGGATAGAGGTTGCTTCCTCAATCTATTACGCACACCAGCCCGCTTACCTCGCTTCCTGGTTTTCAGGTGAACCGCATTGTTTAAATCCCTTTTGCTTCTTGTGTGATCAACAAAACAATTAATGTCAGGAATGACTAAATCCACGGCACTCAGATCTTGGAAGTTACTCCACTGAAGGAGAAAGTCTCTGCTGTATCTAATTAGCTCTGGTTTGGAGAAACCAGCCAGAGCCTCCACAAGATAGAACGCCGTCCACAGCAGAAGCAGGCCCATAAAATCCATGGTTTAATGTTCATCAGATCGTCGCGATGTACTGTAGCATAGTTCAACACTTGACTGATCAATCAATGTTATTTATGTTACAAATTATGTATGTCGATGTGCGCAAATAACGAAACAAACATAGCACAAAACGACACAGACGTGACTTGCTGCAGGTCGCCGCACGAGCATGCGCCCTTGTCATCACTGTGGGTAACGTGGAAACCATGGCCTAATTGTTAGAGAAGCAACTTTGGGAACAAAAGGTCACCAGTCTGATTCCCTGGACCAGCAGAAATGGCTGAAATGTCCTTGAGCAAGGCGCGTAACCCCCAACTGCTCCCCAGGTTGCTCTGGGTATGTTGTATGTCGCTCTGGATACGAGCATCTGCTAAATGCCATTAATGTAATGCAATGTAGGAAATTGTTAACCGAATTCAAAATACACTGGGAAAAAATGACATCAAGTGAAAATAACTTGGATATTTATCTAGCATGTCCTATTATAACATTATCATCAGACAAATATATGATTATTCAACCTATTTCTGCACTATTTATTTGTTTCTTCATTATTATTATTGAAACAAATTAATTAATAATCTTATGTTTACTGTAATCTTATAATAGAAGATCTCATCTCATCTCATTATCTCTAGCTGCTTTATCCTGTTCTACAGGGTCGCAGGCAAGCTGGAGCCTATCCCAGCTGACTACGAGCGAAAGGCAGGGTACACCCTGGACAAGTCACCAGGTCATCACAGGGCTGACACATAGACACAGACAACCATTCACACTCACATTCACACCTACGGTCAATTTAGTCACCAGTTAACCTAACCTGCATGTCTTTGGACTGTGGGGGAAACCGAAGCACCCAGAGGAAACCCACGTGGACACGGGGAGAACATGCAAACTCCGCACAGAAAGGCCCTCGCCGGCCACGGGGCTCGAACCCAGACCTTCTTGCTGTGAGGCGACAGCGCTAACCACTACACCACCGTGCCGCCCTATAATAGAAGATATACACCATGAATTTGACGATATTGAAATCTTTTCTTTTTTTTCAGTGGAGGACAACATGTTGAAAGTAAAAATGTCAACTCAAAATAGAATTGCAAAATAAATCTTGGACACCACTGTACATCAGATATTAAGTATAAAGATTTGTCTCTAAAGCTGGTGATGTACAGTGACCTTAAAGGTAGACTGCCTTTCAGATTTTTCAAGTGTAGGTCATAAAAAGAATTTTCCCTGACATCCAATTATTTTTGTTTAGTTCAGCGAAAGATACTGAATTTGAATCATAGACTTACAATTTTATTATTTTTTTTAATAGAACAATTAATGAATTTAGAGCCATGTGGCCCTAAATTCACAGCTATATTTTCCTGCTTCAGCATGATGCAATACAAGACACTACATCATGCATCACGTGGTGGACTTTCCCTGTTCGTGCAAGGCATTGTGGGATACAAATTTGAAACAGGAGAGACAAAAGGAAGGACATGAGCATGCGAATGAAATGTGAAAGACCGACTACAGTAACGGAAAGCGAGAAGAAATGATGTTATGTTGCGAAGGAAAGGAAACGCAGGACCAAGCTAATAAATATCGGCGGTCAGCGAGCACCTCGGTGTGATCAGCTGTTCGTTTAGTGACAAAATTATGTAACTGTCAATGCATGGTCAAGGGTAAACCTATAGATGGCAGTAATGCAACACTGGATGCCAGCTGCTGTAAAACCCAAAAGAAGAAGAAGGTAAACCTGCACATGCGCACACGGACTTCCTCTGTCTGCTTGACTGCACAAAGCGAGCGATTTCATGCACATTATTTGCTCGGGAATCTCCTCAAATTAGGGCGGCACGGTGGTGTAGTGGTTAGCGCTGTCGCCTCACAGCAAGAAGGTCCTGGGTTCGAGCCCCGGGGCCGGCGAGGGCCTTTCTGTGTGGAGTTTGCATGTTCTCCCCGTGTCCGCGTGGGTTTCCTCCGGGTGCTCCGGTTTCCCCCACAGTCCAAAGACATGCAGGTTAGGTTAACTGGTGACTCTAAATTGACTGTAGGTGTGAATGTGAGTGTGAATGGTTGTCTGTGTCTATGTGTCAGCCCTGTGATGACCTGGCGACTTGTCCAGGGTGTACCCCGCCTTTCGCCCGTAGTCAGCTGGGATAGGCTCCAGCTTGCCTGCAACCCTGTAGAAGGATAAAGCGGCTAGAGATAATGAGATGAGATGAGATCTCCTCAAATTAACTAACTTCCCAGCCACAGAATGGCCTGATATTTTGTGAGGTATTACAGAAATAAACATATATCACAATGAGCAAATTTCAGAGGGAACTAAATTTCACTGATTTTATGAAATCGAAAGGCCGTCTAGCTTTCAGCTTTCATTATAATTATGTTTCAGTCAACAGGTTTCTGTTCTTTTCTCAGTATAAGGGATAATATCAAAATGATGGTCTGTACTGATTACAAATAATTACATATGGGTTTAAATATATCTATAATGCAGTGGTTACATTTCATATTCATTCATTCATTCATTCATTCATTTGTTAGTTATTTAGTTATATGTATGAGGGTCTCTAAACATGTTTCACTCCAGCCTGGTCTACAGCCATGTTATTCCAAGTGAAGAAGGCTACACCCAGAAAACATTCTGCTTATACTGGCCACTTGCATGCCTAGAGGCCAACAAATGCCTATCACTGAAATGGGAGCAATCGCCTCCTCTTACGCTCTAAAGCTGTCATTCACAGCATGTTTTATGTGTTACTATAACCTGACCATATGCAGCACATGCCTATTTTGAAACAAGCATCTCTCAGGATCTGTAATAGTACCCTTTTTAATGGCTCCTAATTCTGGAAAAACGAATCCCAGCACATGAGTACGGTAGGAATAGAAATAAAACGTAACACTGAAGTGCCCTGCAATTGCACTCAAGAGCCAGTTAGTGGCTTGTGGTTACACATAAAGACCCCATTCCCTGGACTGAAAGCTAATATTAGCACTACACAACCCCTGTGGCGATGGTAAGCTTGGTCCGGATGTGATTGCTATTTTTCATAGCCAGACAACTGAGAATGTGCTCTTGATGACATGTCGGAGACAATTCAACTGTGGAAAATATCCCAAAATGATGGAGAAGTTTGCTTTGGCTTATGTAGGTCAAAATATTTTCTATCAATATTTGACACATTTCATCATTTTGTTATTTTATTCTCCCACAGTAATGGCATGGGCCCAGGAATTCAGTCTGGCAATAGTCTCCTTTGGAGTTAATCTGATACAATTACGCAATATATCTGGAATTTAGTTTTGACTGAAGCTTGTGTGTAACAGTTTGACACAAAGCAATGGCATATAGATATACACCGATGAGACTGAGAGAGGGAGATTTGCTTTTTTCTGCTTACTTCCAGCATTTAATATTCTTTTTAAAAAAACAATACAAAATATTGATATTTTCCGTGAAGATATGATAATGAGATTTGCAGAAAATGTTTCCCAGCACTGACTGATTTAATGGTCGCTGCTACAAAATTTCTCTATGAACTGTCTCTGATTGATGGGATGCCACTTCCCAAGGTCGATAACTGAAACCCAGTCCCAGGAAGACCCACACACACACACACACACACACACACACACACACACACACACACACACACACACACACACACACAGCATATAGCAGTATAATACACAGGAAGTCACATGGCTTTAAATGTGACCCAGTTGTGAAGCTGAATGTCAGTGACGACCCTTGATCTACTGCTTGGGCTCATTTAATCTGAGAGCTAGCTTTGAAAATGAAGAAACTTGAAATAACACCAAATGTGTCTGAAGCTAACAAGTAAAAGATGGTTATAACTGCTAGCTTAACATCTTGCAAACTACAGATCCAAATCATAACACTATGGACACACCTACTGCTTTTCAATTAACAGGTGCCTCATCAAAAGTTAATTAGTACAATTTCTTGCCTTCTTAATGCGCTTGAGATCGAACAGTAAATAATAAAATACAATTAATAGCCCAATTACACAACTGTAGTAATCCATATTATGTCAAAAACTGCTCAATGAAGTAAAGAGAAATGACATCCATCATTATTTTAAGACATGAAGTGTGTTTTAATTAAAAGAAATAAAGAAAAACATTCAATTAGAAAGTGTGTCCAAATTTTGACTGGTACTCTACCTCAAACCGATCTTGAGTAGACTTGCTTATGTGGTTTCTGACACTGGAAAACAATCTGTTGTCTCAAAAAATGAGGTTGTATCATTAAAACAGTGGCAGCCATCTTGAATCTCTTTACATCAGAGTCATGGAAGATATCTTCCTTTTAGGTTTAAACTGTTTGAAGGTGGATTTAAACTGTTTGTGTATTAGAATTGAGACTGTCACTTTGAATGTAATTAAATTTGATATTTTACATTTTTTTTATATACAGTGTCATGCGAAACTATTCATCCCCCTTGGTGTTTGTACTGTTTTGTCGCATTACAAGCTGGAATTAAAATAGATTTTGGGGGGGTGAACACCATTTGATTTACACATCATGTCTACAACTTTAAAGGTGCACATTTTTTTTTATTGTGACACAAACAATAATTAAGATGAAAAAAAAAACAGAAATCTGGAGTGTACATAAGTATTCACCCCCTTTCATATGAAACCCCTAAATAAGAGCTGATCCAAACATTTCACTTCATAAGTCACATAATTAATTGATTAAGATCCACCTGTGTACAATTAAAGTGTCACATGATCTGTCACATGATGTCTGTATAAATCAACCTGTTCTGGAAGGACCCTGACTCTGCTAGACTAAGCAAGCAACATGAAAACCAAGGAGCCTCCAACCAGGTCAGAGACAAAGTTGTGGAGAAGTATAGATCAGGGTTGGGTTATAAAAAATATCCCAAGCTTTGAATATCCCACAGAGCACCATTAAATCCATTATAGCAAAACGGAAAGAATATGTCACCACTACAATCCTGACAAGAGAAGGCCGCACACCAAAACTCACAGACCAGGCAAGGAGGGCATTAATCAGAGATGCAACAAAGACACCAAAGAGAACACCGAAGGAGCTGCAAAGATCCACAGCGAAGATGGGAGTATCTGTCCATAGGACCACTTTCAGTTGTACACTCCAAAGAGTGGGGCTTTATGGAAGAGTGGCCAGAAAAAAGCCATTGCTTAAGGAAAAAAAAAACAAGAAAACACATTTGGAATTTGCCCAACAGCATGTGGCAGACTCCCCAAACACATGGAAGAAGATTCTTTGGTCAAATGAGACTAAAAGTGAACGTTTTGGTCATCATGGGAAATGCTATGTGTGGCACAAACCTAACACTTCCCATCACCCTGAGAACACCATTCCTACAGTGAAGCATGGTGGTGGCAGAATCATGCTGTGGGGATATTTTTCATCTGCAGGGACAGGAAAGCTGGTCAGGACTGAAGGAAAGATGGATGGCACTAAATACAGGGCAATTCTGGAGGAAAACCTGTTTGAGTCAGCCAGAGGTTTGAGACTGGGATGAAGGTTCACATTCCAGTAGGACAATGACCCTAAACATACTACTAAAGCTCCACTGGAGTGGTTTAAAGGGAAACATTCAAGGCTACATCCACACGACAACAGCAACGAGTTTTTTTTTTTAGCGGGTAAAAAAAATATCGCGTCCACATGGGCAACGGATCAGTAAAATATCTGGTACATATGGCAAGGCAACGCTTGCTGAAAACGATGCAATACACATGCCACACCTCTACGTGCGCTGTAAGACGGTCCCATCGGAGACACCAGAACAATAGAAGAAGTAGGACGCATGCGCATAAACCCCTTCTTCTACCTGGCGTGAATGAGTGAGTGCTGCTTGTTCTAGTCATGTGGTTGTGACGTCATCGTAAACAAACCCATTCTACTCATCCAGACGACTTCGCAACGGCACCGTTACCAGATTTTTCCACTCTGGAAACCGTTCTCAAAAAATATCGTTTTGGGGCACCCAAAACACCGGTGCCGTGTGGATGCCAGGCCGAAATGATAAAAAATTTTATCGGATTCACCTGAATCCGTTGCCATGTGGACAGGGCCTAAATGTCTTGGAATGGCCTCATCAAAGCCCAGACCTCAATCTAGTTGAGAATCTGTGGCATAACTTGAAGATTGCTGTACACCAACACAACCCATCTAACTTGAAGGAGTTGGAGCAGTTTTGCCTTGAGGAATGGGCAAAAATCCTAGTGGCTAGATGTGCTAAGCTAATAAAGACATACCCCAAGAGACTTGCAGCTCTAATTGCAGCAAAAGGTGGCTCTACAAAGTATTGACTTTGGGGGTGAATACCTATGCACACTCCAGATTTCTGTTTTTTCATCTTAATTATTGTTTGTGTCACAATAAAACAACAATTTTCACCTTTAAAGTGATAGACATGTTGTGTAAATCAAATGGTGCTAACCCCCCAAAAATCCATTGTACTTCCAGCTTGTAATGCGACAAAACAGGACAAACACCAAGGGGGATGAATACTTTTGCAAGACACTGTACAGACTTAATTGGCTATCGTAACCTTTAACTTTTCATACAAATTGTTGAAGGCGTAAATTGAATCTGGGAGGTAATGTTGGAAGATTTATACAAGCAGTTTACACTAAACTGGAAATGATAAGCTTTCTATACTTGACATCTACATTACAGGCATTTCGCAGACACTCTTATCCAGCATAACGTACAACATACCCAGAGCAGCCTGGGGAGCAGGTGGGGGTTAGGTGCCTCACTCAAGGGCACTTCAGCCATTCCTGCTGGTCCAGGGAATCGAAGCAGCAACCTTTTGGTCCCAAAGCTGCTTCTCCAACCATTTGGCCATGGCTTCCCCTTCCTTAGGCACAAAGTATCCACAGATCAAGTGCAAAACTAAAGAAGCAAACTTTGGAGTGGAAACACGTCTTTGTTGGTCGATTGTAATGTCCTACTATCCAAATACTGTAAAATCTTTCAATTCTACTGCAAAATTTAACACTGTTCTAATTGCTCATGTTCTTTTCATCTCTCTCTCTCTCCATGGACCCACTGTGCCCCTGGTGTGCTTTACTGTTGTCGCTTCTCCAAGGAAACTACACTAGAATGTGGACCATATGTTATCAGTTTAAACTGCTTTGTCCTATCCAGGACCCTCTGTCCTCCTTGTCCATCTGCTGCACATGAAGAAAAGGTCAAGAGAAGACACGAATATGTGGCAGGAGGTATCAGAACACCATGCAAAAAACAATAGGATTCCTCTAAGAAAGAGAGAGAAAAAAAAGTGGATTGGAAGGGATGCAGGATGAATGTACCTTGGAGCCAATGTTTTCTTTGTAACCCATTGTTGTAGCCACTAATTATCTGACCTGAGTCCACAGATTAATATGTTGTAGGAACATCATATCTAATATGTGGCCTCCGGTTAATTATTTGCCGGGAACAGGCACAAAAGTCTATTCACTTTGAGAATTGTCACTAAGGTGACATGGGCCAATGATCCATGCCACAACAGTATATCCATGCTGAGGTTCTTGCAGCCATAATTGTTTTATTCAAACCGTTTTAGTGTCTTACTCATCTGCCATGACAGTTGCCATGATATTTTGTGGTCACAAAATAGATCTCAGGGAACTTCACTCATGTCCTTAAAGTGCCATTCCACCATTGGATGTATTCTTTGGCATAAAATACAATATATTTTATGACAACATGACTAGACAGAGAAATCTTTTAGTTTCAAAATGATATATCAAACATAATTTTTTGACAACGACAAGTATATTAATTTTGCGACCAAAGTCACCTACCCTTTTAATTTCCGCGCAGTAGTGAAACGTGATGTCATCGGCAGGTTCCCCTTCTTGTGTACCACGTGTCGGTCTATTTTTAGACCAGGAAACCCCCAAAGTGAGAGTCATTTCTCCTCGTATATTGGGGCCAAAAAAATTGTGAAAAATTTTGAGTTAATCTTTCAGTTAGCTAGATTTATTGGTATTAGCTAGATTTATTGGTATTATTTTTATCGCGTTCTATCCGCCATTGCTGATAATATGTGCCACGTCACACGTCACGTGGTACACAAGAAGGGGAACCTGCCGATGACATCACGTGCGGAAATTAAAAGGGTAGGTGACTTTGGTCGCAAAATTAATATACTTGTCGTTGTCAAAAAATTATGTTTGATATATCATTTTGAAGCTAAAAGATTTCTCTATCTAGTGATACCATTTATATATGTTGTCAAAATATATTGTATTTTATGCCAAAGAATACATCCAATGGTGGAATGGCACTTTAATATCTGATCCTCCATTACAAAACCAGTCAGGAAGTCACAAATCACGATTTTGAGATGAATGGGGACACTGTGTGGGCTAAAACAGCTGAATTTTAAATTATGGCATAATATCAGAGTATAATGTCTACACTGTCATGTTTTGAAATAATTTTACAGAAATCCATACCTTATGACCTTTAAGGGCCCGGTCACACCGCTCGAACTTTGCTGGAGCGTTCCTTGAACGGTAGGGGGGGGGCCGAATTTCGACAACGCTCGTCACCACGCACAAAATGGGAAAAAAATCGAAAACACGGGCGTTGGCTTAGCGGTGCACCGCTGAAGCCGGCGTTGCTTTAGCGTTGGTTTAGCGGTAGCGAGCGGTAGCGAGCGTTGGTTTAGCGGTGACGCGAGCGTTGGTATAGCGACGTTCTGCGCATGCAGGCTTTGGCTCGGCGGGGGTAGCTGCTTCAACGCCCGACACCGTTCCAGCAACCCCGTGTCCGCTCGTAAAACGCTTACAACCGCTCCACCGAAGTTTGTGCAACGTTTAATCGTCGCCCGGGCAACGCTGGCGAAGCAGCGGTGGTCCAGCTTTCAAGATTTCTGCGTTGGCCTAGCGGACCCAAGCGTCCACGAACTTGCGTCTAGCGGTGCCAAACTTTGACTGGGCGTTGGTGGAGTGGGGGTGAACTTTGCCAGGGCGGAAAATTGCCCCCTCCTCACCGCTCGCAATATTTTGTGCAGCTCAAAACTTTCGGAGCGGTAGGAGGGCCCCTCGAGAAACATCAGCGGTGGCCGAGCGTATACGGCGTTGCTTTAACGGGGGCCAACTTTTGTTAAAAGGTGGTGAACGGTTACGAGCGGTGATGAATTTTTTTCACCGCTCCAGGAACGGTCCAGCAAAGTTTGGGCAGTGTGACCAGGCCCTAAAACATGCTTTTATTGACATAATGTATTCAAATCCTGGTAGAAATTTGTAAAAAAAAAAAAAAAAAAGAGCAGACTTCAGACTTTGTACCAGTGATCGCGTATATCTGAGGAAAGCCCTTCATGTTTGGCATGAAAATTCACTGGAGATTTCCTCCTCACTAGATTCAGTATTCGTTTTGACAGATTTTCAATGAGTAGCCAATAAAATGGTATAAAACAAACTAATCTTTGTGCAAGCAAAATCTCTTTGTTAATATGCATGATCTATAAGAAGGCCTCTGGTTGACTGTGCACGCATGTGAGAAGCAGTGCAGCCAATCAGAGACTTCCGTATAGATAATGCATAGCATACTTCCTGTATGAACCATAGCAGGAGAAATCGCAGAACTATGAAAGTTAAATCACAACTGTAGCTAAAAGTTGAGCGATTTAGTTGTGGAATTCTTAGCACAACCCTGGGAAGAAGATATTATAACTGATCTCAGTAACAACGAAGATGAATTCGAGGATGACTTTGACCCAAAAAAGACCAAGTTTGAGTTTTTTGTGGAAAACGCTAAGCTGCCGATGCCAGCGATGTCAACCACATTGAGTGAAAGAAAGCTTTAAAGTTTAGTCACTTTTTTATATCATGTAGGCAGGTACTATGATCTTTCAGTAGTGTGTTGGTGAAGTTGTTATTGTGAGGGGCATCATAAACACGATGGGAATCAGTATTAATTTCATGAGTACGAGTTTACATTTCTAAGTCTTACAGAAGCCTAACATTACATCATTACGTTTGTATGCACTGTGTGGACAAACACTGAAGGCACATAAAAAGTAAGCAACCAGAAACTAGGATGAGAAGTTTCAGTCACATTCAATTCCAAGACTTTGACAAAGAACTGAAATGTACAGTGGTGCTTGAAAGTTTGTGAACCCTTTAGAATTTTCTATATTTCTGCATAAATATGACCTAAAGCATCATCAGATTTTCACACAAGTCCTAAAAGTAGATAAAGAGAACAGAGTTAAACAAATGAGACAAAACTATTATACTTGGTCATTTATTTATTGAGGAAAATAATCCAATATTACATATCTGTGAGTGGCAAAAGTATGTGAACCTCTAGGATGAGCAGTTCATTTGAAGGTGAAATTAGAGTCAGGTGTTTTCAATCAATGGGATGACAATCAGGTGTGAGTGGGCACCCTGTTTTATTTAAAGAACAGGGATCTATCAAAGTCTGATCTTCACAACACAAGTTTGTGGAAGTGTATCATGGCACAAACAAAGGAGATTTCTGAGGACCTCAGAAAAAGCGTTGTTGATGCTCATCAGGCTGGAAAAGGTTACAAAACCATCTCTAAAGAGTTTGGTCTCCACCAATCCACAGTCAGACAGATTGTGTACAAATGGAGGAAATTCAAGACCATTGTTACCCTCCCCAGGAGTGGTCGACCAACAAAGATCACTCCAAGAGCAAGGCGTGTAATAGTCGGTGAGGTCACAAAGGACCCCAGGGTAACTTCTAAGCAACTGAAGGCCTCTCTCACATTGGCTAATGTTTATGAGTCCACCATCAGGAGAACACTGAACAACAATGGTGTCCGTGGCAGGGTTGCAAGGAGAAAGCCACTGCTCTCCAAAAAGAACATTGCTGCTCATCTGTAGTTTGCTAAAGATCACATTGACAAGTCAGAAAACTATTGGAAAAATGTTTTGTGGACAGATGAGACCAAAATAGAACTTTTTGGTTTCAATGAGAAGTTTTATGTTTGGAGAAAGGAAAACACTGCATTCCAGCATAAGAATCTTATCCCATCTGTGAAACATAGTAGTGGTAGTATCATGGTTTGGGCCTGTTTTGCTGCATCTGGGCCAGGACGGCTTGCCATCATTGATGGAACAATGAATTCTGAATTATACCAGCGAATTCTAAAGGAAAATGCCAGGACATCTGTCCATGAACTGAATCTCAAGAGAAGGTGGGTCATGCAGCAAGACAACGACCCTAAGCACACAAGTCGTTCTACCAAAGAATGGTTAAAGAAGAATAAAGTGAATGTTTTGGAATGGCCAAATCAAAGTCCTGACCTTAATCCAATCGAAATGTTGTGGAAGGACCTGAAGCGAGCAGTTCATGTGAGGAAACCCACCAACATCCCAGAGTTGAAGCTGTTCTGTATGGAGGAATGGGCTAAAATTCCTCCAAGCCGGTGTGCAGGACTGATCAACAGTTACCGCAAATGTTTAGTTGCAGTCATTGCTGCACAAGGGGGTCACACCAGATACTGAAAGCAAAGGTTCACATACTTTTGCCACTCAGTTATGTAATATTGGATCATTTTTCTCAACAAATAAATGACCAAGTATAATATTTTTGTCTCATCTGTTTAACTGGGTTCTCACTGTAATTAATGTGTATAGACACAGACCTTTTTTTCATGCCCTTTTATTTTTAAATTTACAAGCACTGATGGTCATGCTGAGTGCCTTTAGTGGGTGCACATAACAGACTAGAGTAAATTTAATGAAATAGGCCTAATATATTTTGGGTAGATGGCATGGTGCTGTAGTGGTTAGCGCTGTCGCCTCACAGCAAGAAGGTTCTGGGTTCGAACCCCGTGGCCGGCGAGGCCCTTTCTGTGTGGAGTTTGCATGTTCTCCCTGTGTCCGCGTGGGTTTCCTCCAGGTGCTCCGGTTTCCCCCACAGTCCAAAGACATGCAGGTTAGGTTAACTGGTGACTCTAAATTGACCGTAGGTGTGAATGAGAGTGTGAATGGTTGTCTGTGTCTATGTGTCAACCCTGTGATGACCTGGCGACTTGTCCAGGGTGTACCCCGCCTTTCGCCCGTGGTCAGCTGGGATAGGCTCCAGCTCGCCTGCGACCCTGTAGAAGGATAAAGCGGCTAGAGATGATGAGATGAGATGAAATCTTTTTGGTATTGGTTTCTAACAGCTCAATGAACTCCTCTTTTTTCCAGCTGCACATGGGCCTGATGGATCACCGTGCTATCATCTTTTTTGTACCCAAATAAATTGTCCAGGTGGTCATTCAGTCACACTTCCCTCACCTGGACGTCTTCTGGCTTGCAACAGTATCTCTACAAACACATCCGAGCCTTTGTTCCTGAGCCGTACAAGATGTGCTGCTGCCAGATGGGTCAGAAGATGAAGAGATACAGGTGCAGGTACATAAAGGACAAGAAGGACAGAGTTGAGGTAATGGATGTGGGCAAGGATATGGGCATGGCTGGAGAAGCAGGCATGGCCATGGGTATGGTTGAAGCAAGGGGGCGTTTTGTTGTTATACATGAACTAAAGACAACATTTTCAAGGAATTTTAGAATCTTGGAACTTTTGGACTGTCGATTGAGGCTAAATGCTATATAAATATTCAAGTTATTTTCACTTGGTGTCATTTTTTTTCCAGTGTATTTTGAATTGGGATAACAATTTCCTACATTGTATTACATTAACAGCATTTATCGTAGCAGACACTCGTATCCAGAATGATGTACAACGTACCCAGAGCAGCCTGGGGAGTAGTTGGGGGTTAGGTGCCTTGCTCAAGGGCACTTTAGCCATTCCTGCTGGTCCAGGGAATCAAACTGGTGACCTTTTGGTTCCAAAGCTGCTTCTCTAACCATCAGGCCATGGCTTCCTCAAATACATGGAAAGGTACAAAGGGGGTTTAAAAAAAATCTACATTTTGTAACCATGTTAATAACATGTTCCTAAAAAGGTACAGTGAAGAAAATGTGGTCTGTACATCTGTGAAACGATAATAAGTATGTGCCCCAAATTTCATTTTAATATCTTTTTTTTAATGTGCATTGATAAGGAGTTTATGCAGTAAACTTTACAAGCAGATTTCTCCATTTCTGACTTTTCGTAAAAAATAACATCTGAATATTTCAAATGGCTATATATTTCAAATATATCTCAGTGTTTGATTGATGCAGGTCCGTGTATCATCCGATCATTCAAGTATTCCATTCAATCTGGAAAACGAAAAACAAAAAAAAAAACACTCAATATTTCGTTTTCCTGTTTTTCTGTATGACCAAAAAATGAGGGATTGGTGTTTGTTTTCCTTTTTCCAACTCAAAACAGAACAAATAATAAACAGGGAAACCAAAACGAAATAATAACTCTAATTTACGATTATTGATTTTCTCTATTCCCCACGCTACATTAGCCTTCCCGTGATCCTCAGCGACAGTCCATCATCATCTCTGCGTCTACGAAACAGAAAAATTGCATGTGCATGTATATATCAAGTAATTTATTCATACATCCTATTCATTTAATATATTAAGCCGATGATCTCTTAATTATTATTATCTCAATATAATAGTAATCTGTACTCGAGTTGAAG
Source organism: Neoarius graeffei (assembly GCF_027579695.1). Classification (NCBI taxonomy): domain Eukaryota; kingdom Metazoa; phylum Chordata; class Actinopteri; order Siluriformes; family Ariidae; genus Neoarius; species Neoarius graeffei. Next base: position 35,343,123 of record NC_083595.1, read on the forward strand.
GGGGATGGGGGGGATGCCATCCCCCAGGAATAAAAAATGGTCAAAATCATCCCCCCTCTAAAACGGGCATCCCCCCTCCCTTCCCTTGAGCAATTTTATCAATAAATGTGGACATTACTTCTATTTAACATTGGAATTAGAAATGCCATTCCACGTAGCTCTGCTGAAACTGAGCATACAGTAAGCTACCGCGAGAGAGGGCGCGCGCAAGCGAAGCGTTTGAGGAGGTGACATTTAGTTGGGGTTCCGTTATTTTTGATTTCATTTGGCGTCAGTGACAGCAGCGGATTGCAGCATCATGGCCAAGCAGAGTGGACAGCAAGACCTAAGCAAGTTCGGATTTAAGATCAAGAAAAAACATTTCAGGAGGTAAGTCAAGAGTTACGAATATCAGTCCCACTTTCTGTGAGCCCACTATCATGCTGTAAAGTTCCCGATATGGAGCCTAATTTGTGGGCGGCGGATAACAACACAGCTATCATAATGAATGTTAGTTTGGAGTCTAGCCAGCTATTGATAGCTTACTCAGGTTCATGTTAGCTTTGATTTCTTGTATAAGGCCATTAATTTAATCAGCCTGGACGTTCGTTTGTTATTCTTCAGGCAACAAAAAGTGTTATTCAAGACAGGAAGGCTAAAATAAACGACACTAGCAGTTTTGAAGGCTTCATTGCCTCATTAGAGAGCCGGTCACAACTTGTAAGGCAGAGCAGGATTGGTGTAGGACTTGACAGTGTCTGCTAAAATGCAGCTTTCTTTTTCTTCGTCATAGGCTCTTCTTCTGTCGCCTCAATGGGCCTTTTCCCCTTTCCAAAGAAACTTTCCAAAGATGCCTGCTTTTAACTCATTTTGCTAGCTTGTATCCAGTATGTATCAAAGTGCTGGTATGTATCGAAGCAAAGTATCCAAGGCAGGTCCTTGGTAATCGTCAACGTTAAGGTGTCACGTGACCTAGATAACAGCGGGAATCAACGTTACAGAAAGAATCCGGTCATTTTTCAAAGCTCAAATCCTCGTTCAGATAATAAATAAATCAGAAATAACATTATAATTATCTCATCTCATTATCTCTAGCCGCTTTATCCTTCTACAGGGTCGCAGGCAAGCTGGAGCCTATCCCAGCTGACTATGGGTGAAAGGCGGGGTACACCCTGGACAAGTCGCCAGGTCATCACAGGGCTGACACATAGACACAGACAACCATTCACACTCACATTCACACCTACGGTCAATTTAGAGTCACCAGTTAACCTAACCTGCATGTCTTTGGACTGTGGGGGAAACCGGAGCACCCGGAGGAAACCCACGCGGACACGGGGAGAACATGCAAACTCCGCACAGAAAGGCCCTCGCCGGCCACGGGGCTCGAACCCAGGAACTTCTTGCTGTGAGGCGACAGCGCTAACCACTACACCACCGTGCCACCCCACATTATAATTATATTTAATTAAATTATCTTATCCACTGCTCTTTATTCCAGATGACAGTCAGCAGCAACTGCAACACAGTGCGGCAGGAGCTGGAGGACCCGGAGTGTGAGACAATACAGGAGCAAGCAGGAGAACCAACAGCTGAAGAGCTGAAGATTTACAATTTACTGTTGCTTGTTTTAGCTTATTGGTTCCCTACCTACCTCTGTATTTAACTCAATGTTCCCAATGTTCAGCTTTGAATAAAAATTCTATTGACTTGATATGAAAAGATTCAGTTGTTCATTTACATTGCCTGCTGAGGTTTTAATAAATTATTTACCAAACGATTTAAAAGGAGCCTACCATGACTAGTGCAATTTGAAGTGTAACTTCATAGTCATGGTAGGCTCCTTTTAAATCGTTTGGTAAATAATTAATTAAAACCTCAGCAGGCAATGTAAATGAACAACTGAATCTTTTCATATCAAGTCAATAGAATTTGTTGCCTGAAGAATAACAAACGAACGTCCAGGCTGATTAAATTAATGGCCTTATACAAGAAATCAAAGCTAACATGAACCTGAGTAAGCTATCGATAGCTGGCTAGACTCCAAACTAACATTCATTATGATAGCTGTGTTGTTATCCGCCGCCCACAAATTAGGCTCCATATCGGGAACTTTACAGCATGATAGTGGGCTCACAGAAAGTGGGACTGATATTCGTAACTCTTGACTTACCTCCTGAAATGTTTTTTCTTGCGATCTTAAATCCGAACTTGCTTAGGTCTTGCTGTGCACTCCGCTTGGCCATGATGCTGCAATCCGCTGCTGTCACTGACGCCGAATGAAATCAAAAATAACAGAACCCCAACTGAATGTCACCTCCTCGAACGCTTCGCTTGCGCGCGCCCTCTCTCACGGTAGCCTATTGTATGCTCAGTTTCAGCAGAGCTACGTGGAATGGCATTTCTAATTCCAATGTTAAATAGAAGTAATGTCCACATTTATTGATAAAATTGCTCAAGGGAAGGGAGGGGGGATGCCCGTTTTAGAGGGGGGATGAGTTTGACCATTTTTTATTCCGGGGGGATGGCATCCCCCCCATCCCCCTTCAACTCGAGTACAGATTACTATTATATTGAGATAATAATAATTAAGAGATCATCGGCTTAATATATTAAATGAATAGGATGTATGAATAAATTACTTGATATATACATGCACATGCAATTTTTCTGTTTCGTAGACGCAGAGATGATGATGGACTGTCGCTGAGGATCATGGGAAGGCTAATGTAGTGTGGGGAATAGAGAAAATCAATAATCGTAAATTAGAGTTATTATTTCGTTTTGGTTTCCCTGTTTATTATTTGTTCTGTTTTGAGTTGGAAAAAGGAAAACAAACACCAATCCCTCATTCTTTGGTCATACAGAAAAACAGGAAAACGAAATATTGAGTGGTTTTTTTTGTTTTTCGTTTTCCAGATTGAATGGAATACTTGAATGATCGGATGATACACGGACCGATGCATCACTAGTAAGCTTTTTTAATGGCCTTTGATGTAAACACAATAACTCAATTTTGAAAATATGACGCACGTGACTGGTTTTGTAATGTACGGTAAGGTCACATATGTGAATTCCTGATCACAAGAAACTTAAATTGTGGTCTTAACGTATTAGCTCGTAGTTATACCTTATTAAAAAATAACCACCATGTCACCTCAGCAGCTCTATATCTTCCACTTTTGAGCCATATGCTTAATTTGTTGTATGTTTGTCCATTTTGCTGTTTTATGAAATTAATGTACAAATTAACGCAATGTACAAACTGTGTTAGTGATCCAAGGTCAGTGTCTGGTGGTTTGGACTTGCTGTTTGTGCAAAGCCTAATCAGTAAGAGAAAAAAAAACCAAACAAACAAAAAACAGAACAAGAAACAAATGGCCAAAAAAAAAACCCCACAGACTTCAGCAAAATTTAAATTTGAAAGTCAGAAAAAGAACATGCAACTATCTAGATTGTTCTTCTTATGAAAGTGACAAGATGAATGATGAGATGAAAATGTGCAATTCAAGGTCTGGATGGATGGGGTTTGACTGGCAGGTCTAGGCAAGCTGGATGGGCTCTGTGGAGACCAGTAGGAGTGATGCTATGATGCTGATGCCAGCACTTTCCATCAGGCTGAGTAATGCATACTCTGGCAGGTGGACCCTCCAGAGAGACTAAGTAAGGGAACTCAAATGTGACTCAAAGATGACGCATCATACCCAAGCTATCATGTGTTTCCTTGATTCCTGTCACTGTAATCCTTTTCCAGAGCTCCACTGTGTACTTATCTTTACCCTTTCACTGCAACTTTAAGTTTACTGATGAGGTAACTGTGACCTTGCATTACATTATACTTGTTAGTTCAGTATTCAAAGAGTTAATAGTTAAATAATGTATAAATATTTTGATGTAAACGAGCTCACTGAATACACAAATAAAACAGATCTATCATGGAAAATTCAGATTAGAATGCATTTTTGATTATTCACTGAGGCTAGGCACAGTGATCAGCAATCGGCCTCTGTGACACAAAGTTCCATATGCTGTTTTTATTCAAGCTGTCCTGATGATGCAGCAATCCTTCACTCGGGATACACTCTAAAAATGGGGCCAGTACCGGTTCTTCAGGGCGATACCATAGAAGAACCTTTTTCAGGGCTTCAAAGAACTGTTTATGCAACAGTTCTTTAAAGAACCTCATTCATTCTCATCTCATTATCTCTAGCCGCTTTATCCTTCTACAGGGTCGCAGGCAAGCTGGAGCCTATCCCAGCTGACTACGGGCGAAAGGCGGGGTACACCCTGGACAAGTCGCCAGGTCATCACAGGGCTGACACATAGACACAGACAACCATTCACACTCACATTCACACCTACGGTCAATTTAGAGTCACCAGTTAACCTAACCTGCATGTCTTTGGACTGTGGGGGAAACCGGAGCACCTGGAGGAAACCCACGCGGACACGGGGAGAACATGCAAACTCCGCACAGAAAGGCCCTCGCCGGCCACGGGGCTCGAACCCGGACCTTCTTGCTGTGAGGCAACAGCGCTAACCACTACACCACCATGCCGCCCTCTTTAAAGAACCATTTAAACCATTTGTTTGAGCAGTGAAGACAGATTTGTGTAAACATAGCCTATGTGCATTGACCAGCAAATGGTAAGAGAATGCCAGGCTCTGAAGAACCATTTCCAATGTGAAGAACCTTTCACATAATGTAATGGTTCATCACAGAGTTTTGATTCTCCATGGAACCATCCAGAGATTTGAAGAACCACTGAAGCACCTTTATTTTTTAGAGTGTAGATAAAGAACATTCTCAACATACCTGCTTCACGAATTACAGATCCTCATCAGACTTTAAGATTATCATGTTGTAAATGTCCTGCATGTTAAACCCAAGGAAAACTCTTTCTTTCTTTCTTTCTTTCTTTCTTTCTTTCTTTCTTTCTTTCTTTCTTTCTTTCTTTCTTTCCATCCATTAAAACTAGTAGTTATTGCCCGTGACCCAGCTTTCCTCTGAATGGCCCAGTAGAGAGTCGAGTGGACACATGTGATATATATGTTTTCACTGTGTTCTGTCAAAATGACATAAATCGCTCCCCACGTCTCCTCGGTGACGTAGACTTGGCCCTAGCGGAAGTCCCTGGCGAGGAGCGTTGATTGCGAGGTCCTGTACAATCAAAACTCTCAGGCGGGTCGGGGAGGAGATTCTCCGCTGAGGCTGTGCGCAGTGTGTTAGCGTGAGCATGTAGCCTATGGGAAATGAATCGTGCGTTGGATTAGCACTAATCCCATGTTTTGGAAAATCGAAAATGTTGTTTTGGGCCCGTTTGGGGTGTCAGCAATCCATGTGCAAAATATAGAGTATGGGCGTCCAGCCGTGTCAATTTGCATAGGTGAACAGAGAGACAGACAGCCTTCCTTTAGTAGTATAGATTAGATGTAGATATAATGGAAGATGTAAGTCAGTGGAAATGGCACACAAAGACAGAATTACCGTACAAGTGTGTGTTTGTGTGTGTGTGCGCGCATGTTGGTGCAATACTGAGTATGTGTGTGAATGTCTGTGCATGGTTATTTATTGATTCACCAAAGTGTTTTAGTTGCTGAGATTAGGCGTAGATGGACAGTACCAGTCAAAAGTTTGGACACCCCTACTCATTCATAGTTTTTTTCTCTGTATTGTGACTATTTTCTACACTGAAGAACAATACTGAAGACATCCAAACTATGAAACAACATATGGAACATATATGGAATTATGGGGTGATAAAAAAAGTGTTTAAAAAAACCCCAAAATGTGTTTTATATTTTAGATTCTTGAAAGTAACCACCGTTTACCTTGATGACTCTTTGCACACTATTGGCATTTTCTTAACCAACTTCATGAGGTAGTTTCCTGGAATGCTTTTCAATTAACAAGTGTGCCTCGTCAAAAGTTAATTAGTGCAATTTCTTGCCTTCTTTATGCATTCGAGAGCAAACAGTAAATAGTAAATAATAAAAATACAGTAAATGACCCTATTCCACAACTGTAGTAATCCATATAATGTCAAGAACCGCTCAACTAAGTAAAGAGAAACAACATCCATCATTACTTTAAGACATGAAATGTCTTTTGATAAATAAAAATAAAGAAAAACCACTGAAATAGAAGGTGCGTCCAAACTATTGACTGGTACCAGTAGGTACTGTGCATGTACTCCATGTTGTTACACAAGTCAAACCTAGAATTATATGTGTATGCGTTTGTGTGTGTAATTACTGATTTCCAAAAAATCTTTTAGTCGCTGAGATTAGGTGTAGATGCAGATGTATATGATTACACAAGTCAATATGATTGCCCTACAAAGATACAAAGCCTCCATGTGTGTCTGTGGGGGTGGCATGGTGGTGTCGTGGTTAGCACTGTTGCCTCACAGCAAGAAGTTTCTGGGTTTGAGCCCAGTGACCAATGGGGGCCTTTCTGTGTGGAGTTTGCATGTTGTCCGCGTGGGTTTCCTCCGGGTGCTCCGGTTTCCCCCACAGTCCAAAGACATGCAGGTTAGGTTAACTGGTGACTCTAAATTGACCGTAGGTATGAATGTGAGTGTGAGTGTGAATGGTTGTTTGTCTCTGTGTGTCAGCCCTGCAATGATCTTGCAACTTGTCCAGGGTGTAATAATAATAATAATAATAAATTTTATTTAAAGCGCCTTTCAGGGTACTCAAGGACACTTAACAATAAAAGTGTAAAAATAAAATCAAGCAATTATAAACAATTAGAAATAATGAAAAATAAGATGAATAAAACAAAGCAAGACAGGAATATATAACAAGTAAACTATCAATAAAAAAAGAAAAACGCCTCTCGCCCATAGTCAGCTGGGATAGGCTCCAGCTTGCCTGCGACCCTGTACAGGATAAGCAGTTACAGATAATGGATGGGTGTGTCTGTGTGCGTGCACATGCGGGGAGAGGGGCGCTGAATGCATGCGTGAATGCATATGCATGTTTTATTTATTTATCCACTCCACCCCGCTCTCTCAGATCCTCTAGCTATAATCTCTTTGCTGTTCCTTGCACTAGACTCACTACCCTGGGTAGTAGGTCCTTCAGTGCCACAGCCCCCAAGCTCTGGAATTCCCTTCCTCAACCCCTCTGTGACTGCTCTTCTCTTCCTTTCTTCAAATCTCATCTCAAAACCTTTCTGTTTCATGAACATTTCTCCACCAGTGCATAAACTCACCACTCTTTAGCAACTCTTTTTTTGTGTGTGTTTTCTCTAACTTATGTAAAGCGACCTTGAGTTTGAGAAAGGCACTATATAAATGTAACTTATTATTATCCATAACCACTTATCCTGTACAGGGTCGCAGGCAAGCTGGAGCCTATCCCAGCTGACTACGGGCGAAAGGCGGGGTACACCCTGGACAAGTTGCCAGATCATCGCAGGGCTGACACATATGCCGCTTTTCCACTACAAACGCGGCTGAGCCGTGCCGTGCTGAGTCGGGCTGAGTGGGGCTGTTGGAGTTGCATTTCGACTACAACCGCGCTGAACCGTGCTGGCTGGAAGTGGGTGGACACATTGGGTGGAGTTAGCGAAAGTGGGTGGACGTCACGTGATGTCGTTAAGCAGTGCAAACAGTGACATCAGTGATCTTTTAAGCGGTAGTCTCATGACCCGAATAGTAAACAATAAACATGGAGGACATGGAGTCGTTAGTGTTGCTGGTCTTGGTGCTGTGGCTTGTTGTCACCGACAACGCGGACAGATACTGGCAAGAGCGTATAGATGAGGCGAGGCGCATAAGGCTTCAGAAATTCTCGTAATTCTTCTCCTTCCGGGTTTGCGGTGTTTACAGATCCCAGCGTGCTCGCGGGGCGTGTGTGGGCGTGTGAGGACACTCCTCCTCACCAATCAGTGCACAGGGGAGTGTCTGCTCACGCCCCCAACCTCACTCAGCACGGCTTGGCTCGCTTCAGCCCCACTCCAAAACGGTGCGAGTTTTAGGGGCTAAGCAGGGCTGAAGCGAGCTGAGTCGTGCTGGTTTTTGGTAGTCGAAACGCGAGCCGTGTCGGGCTGAATTGAGCTGAAGCGAGCTGAAGTGAGCTGAAAAAGGGTAGTGGAAAAGGGCCAATAGACACAAACAACCATTCACACACTCATTCACACCTACGGTCAATTTAGAGTCACCAGTTAATCTAACCTGCATGTCTTTGGACTGTGGGGGAAACCGGAGCACCCGGAGGAAACCCACGCAGACACGGGGAGAACATGCAAACTCCACACAGAAAGGCCCTCGCCGGCCACGGGGCTCGAACCCGGACCTTCTTGCTGTGAGGCGACAGCGCTAACCACTACACCACCGTGCCGCCCAGATGTGTTGTTGTCATGAAATTTAAAATCACCTAATTTTTCTCTTTAAATGATACATTTTCTCAGTTTAATCTTTTGATATGTCATCTATGCTCTATTCTGAATAAAATATGGAATATTGAAACTTCCACATCATTGCATTCCATTTTTATTTACAATTTGTACTTTGTCCCAACTTTTTTGGAATCGGGGTTGTACATACTCATAGGTTTGTAAATGAAAAAATGCATTGAATACATTTGAGAAAATAACGCGGTCTTTGCATCATTCTTTCATCTCATGTTGCGAGCTGTTGAGATGTCGGACAATGATTAGGCCAAATCAGCTTTATCCGGCAGTGTATGGATAGTGGCTCAACATCTTACCCTCGTCAACCAATGCAGTTTGACCATGCTTTCTAGTGCGATCGTGTTGCACTTGCACAGAACTAGGTTTTTCCGCACAAACCACAGGAAGTCCATACAAGGTTCTAGAAACCCTAATGAGGCTGAGGTGACAATCTAGTTTAAAAAAAATGTTAGAAAAATTACAGTGCGCGCTTTTCTAATATTCTTATGTGGCTATTGAAAAAACGTATGGTCCAACAAAGGGGGGTCACGGGCACCCCAGGACCCCCCAGCTACGCCCCTGCATTATCTGTAGCGACTTATCCTGTTCTACAGGGTCGCAGGCAAGTTAGAGCCTATCCCAGCTGACTATGTGTGAGAGGCGGGGTACACCCTGGACAAGTCACCAGGTCATCGCAGGGTTGACACATAGACACAAACAACCATTCACATTCACACCTACGGTCAATTTAGGGCCACCAATTAACCTTTGGACTGAAGAGGAAACCCAAGCAAACACAGGGATAATATGCAAACTCCACACAGAAAGGCCCCCGTTGGTCACTGGGCTCGAACCCAGAACCTTCTTACTGTGAGGCAACAGTGCTAACCACTACACCACCATGTCTATCTATCTATCTATCTATCTATCTATCTATCTATCTATCTCTCTCTCTCTCTCCATCCATCCATTATCTCTAGCTGCTTATCCTGTCCTACAGGGTCACAGGCAAGCTGGAGCCTATCCCAGCTGACTATGGGCGAGAGACGGGGTACACTCTGGACAAGTCACCAGGTCATTGCAGGGCTGACACATAGACACAGACAACCATTCACACTCACATTCACACCTACGGTCAATTTAGAGTCACCAGTTAACCTAACCTGCATGTCTTTGGACTGAAGAGGAAACCCAAACAAACACAGGGATAATATGCAAACTCCACACAGAAAGGCCCCCGTTGGTCACTGGGCTCAAACCCAGAACCTTCTAACTGTGAGGCAACAGTGCTAACCACTACACCACCATATCTATCTATCTATCTATCTATCTATCTATCTAGATATCTATCTAGATATCTATCTATTTCCATCCATCCATTATCTGTAGCCGCTTATCCTGTCCTACAGGGTCGCAGGCAAGCTGGAGCCTATCCCAGCTGACTATGGGCGAAAGGCGGGGTACACCCTGGACAAGTCACAAGGTCATCGCAGGTCACTTTCGAACCTCCAATTAGCCTAACCTGCATGTCTTTGGACTGTGGGGGAAACCGGAACACCCGGAAGAAACCCACACAGATACGGGGAGAACATACAAACTCCATACAGAAAGGCCCCTGTCGGTCACGGGACTCGAACCCAGAACCTTCTTGCTGTGAGGCGACAGTGCTCACCATTACGCCACTACTATGTATTTATCTGAGATTAGGTATAGATGCAGTTGTAGTGTGGAGTCTTTAAATGCCCCACAAATATAGAATTACACGTGCGCGCGCGCGTGTGCGGGACTGTCAGTGCGTGGACGCGCGTGCATGTTTCTCTTCCCTCAACCTCCCCCGCGCGCGCTCCTTTTCCACGTGACCTCCTCCTTCCATTCTCATGGCTCGGATTACCGACGGGCTCAGTGCAGAGACAGCAGTCGCGCGCGCTCCCGCCTCAGCGTCCGACTTTCACGCGCTCAGTCTGCGCTCCCCGCTCCGGCGCCGCTCCATCAGTCCGGCTCGGTTGGAGAAGATGACCGTGAATCCTGCACCATCTGCGAGCTTCACCTCCTCGCTCAGGGAAAAGAGGGAGTGAATCTCTCTTTTCTCTTTCAACCGGGGAGGCAGTCGAGTCTCAGCACTCATTCAATCTTATTCGATCTGTCTTTTTTTGTTGTTCAAATCCCTTCTGTCTCTTTGCGCATTTTCCCATCCTGTCCTTGGTTTGGTGGAAACTGCACCGTTATCCCAAACGGAAGGGAATATACTGTACCCGGGGCATCGTGTCCATATCAGGCTCTGTCTGTCTTTCTTTTCTTTTCTTTCCTCTGTAATCATGGAAAACATCAATGTGGAGACGGTAGAGAAGGAGTGCGGCGCGCTTGGTGGACTCTTCCAGGCGATTGTCAATGACATGAAGGTGGGTTACAGCCTCGAGCCATACGACAGTGATTCATATGCAGCATTCGGTGCATCTCCTGCAGATCTGCATCAGATTCCAGCACTGCATATATCGTGCACATGCACATGCATTGCGTCCAGGAGACTATCCAGAAGCGCAGGTGCTTCAGTGCATGTTGGTATTTTGATCAAATCATTTGCTCTCTGAACCACATTGATGAGATCCTTCCTTCATTTTGGTTGATGTGAGTTCTGTGCAAGAGAGATGGTGATTATTGCAACATTCTTCTGTACTAGAATTGCAACAAAAAAAAAAGAGGAAACAATAAATTCTCCAAACCAGTTTGCTGAATTAGCAGATACAACCTCACCATTCTGTGTCATCCAACCATGGCTGGTGCTCTTGCTGTCTTGCACACGATAGAAAGAAAAGATACCAGATGTCTCTTTTTTGATTGATTTGTTCACTGTAAAGACAGCTGGAAAGCTAGAAAGCACAGGTCTGTTGTGGGTTTCTCCTGGATATGGTCTGTCCTTCCTTTTTTTTTTTTGGTGATCAAGACAATGAAGTGAAATGGGATATTGACTTAGAGGCTGTCATGAACCAGATTTACCAAGGTTCTGAGTATCCATGTCGTCTCGTCGAGATAAACTGCTCAAAATGGGAATGCTCCATTTTTCTATTCCCTCCTTACTTTCTTTTATCTATTCCCATTGCCTTTGCTTTTACATTTTGACTTTGTACACATACTGATCTTCTTCACCATGCTGGTTTCCCTAGGTCGCATGCCACCTATGCACCAGTGGATTGCAAAAAATATGGGTATAAACATGACTCACCACGTTGTCATATGTTCGAATAGCTTTGCTGTACTAGATCACAGGGGTCAGTGTTTGCACTGAAGCACCAAATGAGGCCAAAATGAACTCAGTGTTCCATTGGGCACTTCTCAAAACATCACAGTCGTGCTTTCATTATGACCTTTGTGCCAGATTATTGATCCATGTACTGTGTTGGTTTGGTCTTCTGCATGAACGTTTTATTGAATTTGAAACCTTTGACGATAGCAGAATGATAGATACTGTAAACAATGAATAGATGTTTAAGATATTTCAGACATGGACCCTGATCTTCATTCAGCATGCTCTCGTTTTCAGATTTGATCATTCAACAGCAGATGTATTCTCTGTGCTAAGCCTGGTGACATTTCAGAGTTCTTCGAAACCCATGTGGGGATTTTTTATTTTTTTTTTTCCAATCATAAAATCAGATGAACCCATAGAATGAATGCTGCTTGTTCATTGTGGTGACGCTTGGTCTTTATATGAATGCTGGGATTGCTTCACAACCACAGGGAAGTTATTAAATGCCTTTCCGGATGCTGCAGTTTCGCTGTTCTGATTTTTCAGAACATTGAGTAATCAGCCATCTGGTTTCCGTGGACGTACAGACTTCAGCACTGGTGTTTCCTTTGTTGTATGAATGAAATCCACGCTCTGTATGCATGCATAGTTTGTCTGGTTTGCTCTTGGAGTGTGTAGCTCGGTGCCCACGTTCCTTTGTTGCTGGGGGATGGCACCCTGAGGGCATGACTGCGCACTCCTTATATGTGTCTGACAGCCAGCATGCTGTCTGGATGGCCTTTGTTCTGGTGGACGAATACAGTAGGCACCCCATCAAAATATTGAGCTGTGGCCTACATCCATTGTATGTCAAATTTCCTTTGAAAGACTGCAAATTGAATGGATGGAGATGAATAAGTATTGACTACAAATAAAATGGGCATATTATAAGGCTGTATTATGCATTGCCACTGAGAACATAAATGCCATTCGACCAGATGTGTTGATTTATCTGAATGACCTTGTGTGTATGTTTGAATGTGTTTGCCTTGAGACACTCATTGAAAAGAGGGACTGTAACAACAGCATGTTGATTATGAGCTTGAATTATTGGCTGGAAAAAAAAAATCAGCTTTTAAAGCAGGAAGGAGGGAAGAACCTCGAGTCCCTGTCTTTAATCCAATATTTGAGAAACAAGGGGGGTGTGGTTTGACCACCCGGGCTAGAGGTGAATGATGCAAGCACTCATGTGTTTGCCAGCTGGACCTGCTATATATCACTCCTGTTTATGTTCACAAGCCTCCTGCTGAGATGTGCATACCAGCATCCAGAGACGAATAACTCAACGCACGCATGCACACAAAGGCAGCTCCGCTTTGTATTTCCTGACTGGAAGGCCTTTGTCATCCTTTTAACTTGCCGTATTCACTAAGAAGGAGGTCATATATAAATTAGCTGTGAATCAACCCCAATAGCACATGAAACCATGGCTCTAATAGGCTCTAATGTAACCTGAGCTTACTGAGTGCACAGTATCTGCACAAGCAGCGCTATTTGCAGGATTGGAGAACGTGTGAACAAGAGCATGTGTTCCCCTTCTCAGTTCCACCTAGTTTTTTTCCCAACCTGACAATCCTAGTGAGACTACTCATGGTCTTCCACTTATTTATTTAGTGCGTAGGGCTGCTGGGTGTTTCCTCGGCCCTCTGACGGCTCATTAGAGATGAATTGTCCCGTCTTGGATGGAAGAGATGTTTTGGAAGCGTGCCAGCTTGGTTAAGGCGTTATTGGACCTGTCCAACTCATTTTGTCTCTTCCATCTGTTGACTCTTGGGAAACCTCATAAAGAGTAATCATTTCGTGCCGTAGTAGATGAAATATGTCTGATCAATGTGTGTGCTTTTGAGCTCATTCCAAGGGTTGTAGTATTCCTTCAAAATACAGTTTTCTGTCAGTGATATTGAGGTGTGGTGATGTTCCTGGGGCTTTTGTAGTCTCATCTCATCTCATTATCTCTAGCCGCTTTATCCTGTTCTACAGGGTCGCAGGCAAGCTGGAGCCTATCCCAGCTGACTACGGGAGAAAGGCGGGGTACACCCTGGACAAGTCGCCAGGTCATCACAGGGCTGACACATAGACACAGACAACCATTCACACTCACATTCACACCTACGGTCAATTTAGAGTCACCAGTTAACCTAACCTGCATGTCTTTGGACTGTGGGGGAAACCGGAGCACCCGGAGGAAACCCACGCGGACACGTGGAGAACATGCAAACTCCGCACAGAAAGGCCCTCGCCGGCCACGGGGCTCAAACCCAGAACCTTCTTGCTGTGAGGCAACAGCGCTAACCACTACACCACCGTGCCGCCCGGCTTTTGTAGTATTTGTGCAAATGAAAAGTAAAAGACACAGAGGTCCTTGAGGACATTTCTCACTTCTTCCAACCCATTGCCTTTGAAATGCTGAATCTTTGTATGTATTGAAATTTGGAGCTGCAACAAGTCAAATGCACTACTTTAATGGCGTTTAGTAGACACTCTTATCCAGAGCGACGTACAACATACCCAGAGCAGCCTGGGGAGCAGTTGGGGATCAGGTGTCTTGCTCAAGGGCACTTCAGCCAGTCCTGCTGGTCCAGGGAATCGAGCCAGCAACCTCTGGCTCCAAAGCCTCTTCTCTAACCATTAAGCCATAGCTTCCCAGCTAATCATATCAACACTACTAGTTGTTTATATGATTAGAAGATTTATCATCACATTCTATGGATAAAATTGTTGTTATTGCAGGCAGTTCAACCGCTCCTGTGTTCTGTTTGAGAGGAAGTTCCCTTAGTAGGGAGCAACATTAGTTTTCAAGTCTGTCCCTGTTGGAGGAAAGATTCCAAATTGAATCAGTATCGCATATATTTTTCTCATTGAAGGCAGTCCCTGACGAGTTTTATATAAAAACATGGAAAAAATGCATTGGGTCTTCAAGTACAACATTGTGATAATATTGTTGAACTTTAGAGATTGTGAAAAATACTAGGCACAGTTTGGTCATTTTTACACCTTTGAATACTGAGGTTAAAAAAAAAAAGTGGCAGCAAGCCTGGCTACATTTCACTTAGCTGTAGGTTAGCGCTGATTTGATTAGCTTTCACAATTTTGCTAGCATCATGTTTGCCTAAAGCGTTCATTTTCACTTGACACACACACAAGCTGATGGTTCATTTTTCTTGCAGCTCAGTTTAGATAACTCGAACAGTATACTATGTTTGTCTTAGTTTGGTCAGTGTACGCGTGTATTTCCCAGCCACAGTTTCAGTGATGAATAAGGAGCTCCAGATGGCCTATGAATGATCAGCTGTCTTTGTTGTTATCTCTGTAGACCGTAAGTTCCTGCCCGCCAATGCCAGTATAACCCAACTGTGATCATTTTACCCACGGACTTTGACAATGCTTATGGCCCTATTTCTAGAAAAAAAATTCAGTTTTTAATTTTTTAAATTTTTTTTTTAAGTGAAGCACTAGGATTCATTCATTCATTCAAATTAATTTATTTATACATACATACATACATACATACATGGGAGGTATGTCAGTCACTCTATGCTTATTCGTTGACCAGTGACTAACACTAAGGATGGATTTATTCAAACAGAAACAAACAAAAAAAACTTGGCAGTTTAGGATGAGAGAGAGAGAGAGAGAGAAGCAGTTTTCCATGGTAAGTGGTTTCCATCATTCCGTACAACATGGTCCCAGGCTACAGTGCTAAATGTAGGAGCTAGAGACCATTTGCTTCTCTCAATCATTCACTCATTCGTTCATGGAAGTGAGTAAAATGTCAAGCCTAAGACTAGGTGCCTGTTTTTGTCCTCAGCCCAGAAAACCACAGAGCCAATCAGATTGGCTTTAAAGTAGTCACTCAGCTCATAAGATGTCTCCTGGAATCCACCAACCTATCAATGTCTCTCCCTCAGACAAGTCATGTGTTCTTCTATTTTCCACATTTGTTGAGTAAAAGGAGGGAGGAAGGGAATGTTGGAAAGGGAATGCAAAAACGCTCCTCGATATATCTTCTGCAGTGTCAGGTTCAGTCAGTGTTGTAGTCGAGTCACTAAACCTCGAGTCCGAATCCAGTCTCGAGTCCCCGGTGTTCACATCCAAGTCAAGTCCAAGGCACTAAAGAAAATTTCGAGTCGAGTCCACTACTAATCCGAGTCGAGTCCACTACTGATCCGAGCTGAGTCCGACACAAGCCCCGCTATCAACAGGGCAAATAACATGAGAGAGGGTTAACACTAGCTAGTTCATGGGTCCATTGGGCTTTCTCTCCAGGCATTTTAGCACCATTAACGTTAGTTTGTTCCTGAACATGATGTGCATTCACCTGTGCAAGAGAATGCACAGGTGAATGTGCATTCTCTTGCACAAAATTAATATAAAAATTAATGTATATATAAATATCTTATGCCAAATTATTCTGGCATGTTACAAAAATAAAGAAAAAATCCGAGTCCTCGTCTCCAATTTACAAGTCCGAATGCAGTTAATGCACGACAGCAGAAAATCACTAACGTGAGCCATTTCATGTTTGACAATGTTATGCACACATTTCAGAATTACAGAAACAGAATAACTGTAGCGTTTGAGTGTTTTCATATAAAGTACTGCAAGGACTGTCAGATGTCAAAAGCCGCACGTTGATATCTGCGATAATAAGAATTTGACGGCAGTGAATGTGGGTCAAAATTGCTACCATTTCATGGCTTTTTGTCTCATTTTTTCAATGAGGAAAGTTGTACATCTTCTGTATTGTAATATAATATGATTTCAACTTATTGGATGCACTGTTTGTGCTAGTGTATCATATCTTTTAGGCTGAAGTACACCATTTTGTTGCAATGAAATGTATGCAGTGTGACAGATTTACTATTGAGATATTTTCTGTCAAATTTATCAAGCTCATGATGTCAAATTTGCATTTAATATCTAGTTTATAATGAATTTCTCATCTACAAAGTATCCAGATGGGGGGAAAAAAACCCAAACATGTTCACAATATAACTTCCTAATACTACTGAGGTATGATTCAAAATGGTACGTCAAAATGACAAAAATCTCCATCGTGTCCGTAGGCCCCTCTGTGTACACAATGCTGAGAGACCTACAATGAGTTCAGTGCAATAACTATGAAGGGTCTTTAGTAACAACACAATATGTCTATATGGTACTTGGAATGTCTTGCTGAATTACAAAATGCAGGACAATTTACTCACTTGTAGTGTCCGTAGCCCACCTGTAGTGTCCGTGGGCCCCATGTTATCTCATACAAAGAGTCAATTACATAAAAAGCTATAGGCAACTTATTGAAATAATCAGGAAAAATCAGTCATTTTCTCTGTTGTGACACAGAAACAAATACACAAGGAACTTTTTCATGATATTTGGAAGATTTAATTACAGTTCAAAACGCCACATGTTGAGAATTTTGATCTTGCGAGAGTTAAAACAAAGTATTGGGATAATATTGCTTTTAAAAATTGTAGACCTGAATATCGTTAGTTAATCAGAACATGAAAAGGATGTATCACATGAACAAAGTAATATGGCAAAATGTAGTGTACGTCGGCCCCTGATAGTGCCGTAACTTGAATGTTTGTAACTTTTTTTGCTGTTGAAGATTAGTGAGAAAAATTTTAGAAGTATATATTAGACATAATTTGTGGCAATATACCATAGGTTTCTGCTGGAAAAGGCATGGTCAATTTTTGGCCCTCAGTGAGACACCTTTGGTACACATTAGTGATTTTCTGCTGACGAGTCCAAGTCTGAGTCATCAGAGCTCAAGTCCAAGTCAAGTCACGAGTCCTTAAAATTAGGGCACGAGTCAGACTCGAGTCTGAGTCCCGGACTCGAGTGCTACAAGTCTAGTTTCAGTAGACATCTTTATATGATGCAAAATTTTGACATTTTGACACAGGTGTGATTTTCTTTTTTTATTTTATTTTTTTGGTCATTTCTGATGACCCATATCTGATTTACTTCACTCCCTGGGCAAAATACACAAAGCTGAAAACAGCAGCTCTGTACCAGTAGCATCACCGTTATGGAGCATAACCCCCACTGTACAAGAGACGATTTCATACAAGTAGAGTTTCTTCCAAATATGTTCATCAAGACGTCACACGAGGTATACCAATGAGATGAAAATTCCTTACTGCTGCTCTGGCAAGCACCACATTACCTATGTCTAGCTCCATCTCACAAGAAACGTGGCCGAGGCTGGGAAGTAAGGAGTGGTGAAACGAGCAGAGTTGAAATCTTTGAAGATGAATAGGCAAACATTTCACTTTTTGTGGGACCATTTGCATGCACGACCGTCCCATATTACCGTTTCTCCAGGCTATTGCTCTGTGTAATCGTGTTGTGTCAGCCTCATGGTGGCTTGTGGCAAGCCATCTGTCGCACTTGGGCACATTTATTAGCAGCCAGTCTATCGACACGTATCAACTTCTAAATGAGCATGAAAATTTGATGTGAGTGTTTAGATGTGAGTCAAATTGCCAGACATTTGATACGTTTCACATTTAGAATGTGATTTGAATGTGGCCTGGATCAGGTGTGAAAAAATGCGATCCGAGCTTGGCAACAATATCCGATCTGTCAGACAAAAAAAAAAAAGGGAATTGGTTGGCAGTGCAATGTAGGTAAATCTCTCTGTAAACAAATTTGAGAAAGGAGTAATGAATAATGAATTGAAGAAAGAAAAACATGAATAAATTCATGCATCATGTCAAATATTTCAACAGGGCTAACGATTTAGCCGACCCAGTGCCACAAGGCATCTACATTCTCATTGGTTTTCATTAGTGTGGTGATATCGGTATGCTTCCTTGTTCATAAATTATGCAGCCAAGTCTTCTTTTCATCTGACGACAACTTACTGCTGTCTGCTAATGTACAGTGAGCGGTGATTTGCCAGACACGGTGTTTAAGAAACCTAATGCACAGTGGGAGCGCTGTTATCAACATCACTGATATACTGTTCCAGGTCATGTGAGTAAAGACTGTAGCTCCTGTTTATGGAAATACAAACACTGATTTATCATTTCAGCATGGTGTTTCTATTGAGAACTGGGAAACAAGGATTTTTCAACAAAGATCTGCTGTTTTTTCCTGTTGTTTGAGTGTCTGAACTGGTTCAATATCTGGAGCATTGGAATCAGGCTAATGTGTTTTCACTCATGTTTCCCTGGATTGCCCTGAAATCAATAGGAAAGAAGAGAGAAATTAAGCTGTGTAGTGAGCTATTCATTTTGTAGCAGAAATGAAAATGAGTCGTTTGAGCACTGACAGAATTTGTCTTTTAAACTCCCAGGCATTGGCTGCTCAATAGCTTTTCATTAGTGGAGAAATAAGTGGAGAGAGGCTCTTTGTTTGAGAAGATAAGTGATTGTAGAGCCTTTTCAGAGGTTATAGAAATGTATGGGAGAATGAAGCGAGAGACGGGCGTGCAGTGATTTATACAGCGAGAACATAAGAAACATTCAATATATCACCATTTTATTTAGATGTAATATTCCAGAAAACGGATGATGATATACCACGCTGTACAAAAGTCCTAGCTAGAAACTGTATAAGCTTGAAATAACACAATACGTTATTAGAATATGGTGTATAAAATGACACCCATCCACCTGCTGTTTTATGCAGTTCTCTAATCAGCCGATCCCTCGACAGCAGCACAATGTATAAAATCATGCAGATACAAAATCAAGGGCTTCACTTAATGTTCACTTCAAACATCAGAATGGGAAAAATTGTGATCTCAAAGTGTGACTTTCACTGTGGCATGGTGTTGGTTTGAGCCAGATGGACTGGTTTGGGTATTTCAGAAACGGCTGATCTCCTGGGGTTTTCACACAACAGTCTCTAGAGTTTACACAGACAGAATAGTGCGAAAAACAAAAAAACATTGAGTGAGCGACAGTTCTGTGGGTGGAAACAAACGCCTTGTTGATCAGAGAGGTCAGAGGAAAATGGCCAGATTGGTTTGAGCTGCCAGGAAGGGTATAGTAACTCACAGCAACTCTTTACAACTGTGGTGAGCAGAAAAGCATCTCAGCATGCAACAGCAGAAGACCACAATGGGTTCCAGTCCTGCAGCCAAGAACAGGAATCTTAGAATCAAGAACAAGTTCCTATTAAAGTGGCCAGTGAGTGTATAATAATATAATGTGCAGATGGTGAACTAAACTGGTTCTTTGGATAATTAAGGCTAGCTTCCTAAAGGGGGTCTATTTTGCTTCCTTTCTGAAAGGAAGTCTCAATATTTCTGAAAGGAAGTCTCAATAATCATTAAAAGAATTCATTGTTTCTTATACGTTCTAACTAGCATTCTTAAATGCTCTTCACTTTGCCTCTCGACTGGAACCCAGCAATGGTGAACCTGACAACAAAATGTTTCCTGTACAGAAATGGTTCTAAGTAGCCACCTTTTAGAAGATTGGAATTTAGAAATGATTCAAAGAACCTTAAGGCTACCATACTCTTAAACAACGTCCCATATTGGCTTTCTGGTTCGCTTGAGATCCATAACCACTGGGCCACCACTGTCCGAAGTGAACCAGACAGTTCCTGGAAAGTCTAAAGTTTCATCAGTATGTAGAAATCAATCCCATATACAGTACATGTAAATATACAGTACACTCAAAAGAGGAACAAAAATATGATTTCATCGATTTACATTAAATTATGTTTTGGTTTGTGTCTCTGGTTAAACCCTTAACATTCTACCCAGAACTCAACAGAAGATGTTCGTTTTCACAAAACGGTCCAAAAATAACCTTCCTAGAATGCTAGAATGAATAACCATCAAAAGAACCTGTACGGATCCCCCGTCTTTTCAAGCCCGACTTACCATGGTAACTAAGGTATGATCAATTATTTCAAGCTGCCGTTCCTGTAAAGATGATTCCAGTAGAGTTTGTTGTGTATTTTAGTGGTCATTAGATGTAGCATTATGAATCAATCTGATTTTATCACTCAGCATTTAGAATTTTATTGTTCTCATAGAGCTTTTATTGAAATGTAGGACCAAGTCATTACAAAGGCACCTCAGATTACAACTACTTTTGCGATATGACGTTTTGTTACTCCATGTTTATGCTCTTTAAGTAGAATAAAATCTCCAACTCACCCTTCATAACCATTTCCTGAAGACATTTTCTGCCAAATGCTGAGTATGAATTTGATTTGATTTTGTTCAATTTCTTAAGGAAGTATCATTAAGATGGAGAGAGTTCTTTGGTCAAATTTAGGTGCATCGCTAATATATATATATATATATATATATATATTGCAAGTTGGCCGAGTGGTTAGCGTGTCCACCTCTCGACTGGGAGATCGCGAGTTCTACTTGTGGTCATACCAAAGACCATCATAAAAATGGTGCCTACTGCGATCTGGTAATATAAGGCATGCTGCAATACGGATGTGAGTGGGGAAGTCAAGCTCTCGCAGTTACTAAAGTACCAGCCCCCCACTGTAACCCTAGCTGTATAGGTGAGAGGCCGAGGGCTATCGAAAAAGAGATCAGTGCCACACCCATACGCCTTAAAGAGCTGGTTAGTACTGGGACAGGAGACTGCCTGGGAAGACCAGATTCTGGTGTGAGAGAGACTTTGACTTGACATATACGGTATATGCACACACACACACACACACACACACACACACACACACACACCTGCTGTTTTATGTCTTGACAGCAGCACAATGCATAAGATCATGCAGATACAAATTAAGAGCTTCAGTTAATGTTCACTTCAAACATCAGAATGGGAAAAATTGTGATCTCAAAGTGTGGCATGGGTGTTGGTGCCAGATGGACTGGTTTGAGTATTTCAGAAACTGCTCATTTCCTGGGGTTTTTACACACAACAGTCTCTAGATTTTACACAGAATGGTGCGAAAAACAAAAAACATTGAATGAGCGACAGTTCTATGGGTGGAAAGAAACCCCTTGTTGATAAGAGAGGGTCAGAGGAAAATGGCCAGATCGGTTCGAGCTGCCAGGAAGGATATAGCAACTCTTTACAACCGTGGTGAGCAGAAAAGCATCTCAGCATGCAACGGCAGAAGTTCCACTTCTGCCAGCCAAGAATAGGATCTTAGAATCAAGAACAAGTTCCTGTTAAAGCGGCCAGTGAATGTGTGTATATACATAAATGTAGACCTTTCTAATGCATTAATATTTAGTTAGGTCTGGAAACATTTTGGGACAGATTAAAGGCAAGATCTGTGAAGAACTAGTCATGAAACCGTCCTGTATTTATGCTGCTGTCCTGCACTTGGTCAATACAGGTATTGATTACGCAGCAAATTGTCTGTGAGCGTCTAGAAAAACAGTATGGATTGTTGTGTGTCCCGACATTTTGCCATTTAATTTAGTGTCATTTAAAGTTTTCTCTTTGTGGATATATAAAATGTGTGTACAAAATGTCAAGCATCTAAAAAAAAAAGATGCCTTTGTCTTGTCCTCTGCCTTGTGTTTTATCGTTTTGTTACTCTTCTGGCTGTCTTTGTCCTGATAAAAATGCCCATGTAATAGCTTTTTCTGCCTGGTTAAGCTAAAGTTAAAATAGCCCACTTCCTTTCCATCCATGTACATCCGAGCCTCTCTTTCCGCAGAGTGTGTGTGACACATTTTTGTACTTATCCAGTAGTTTGTGGCTGTTTGACAAATCAGGAAAGAAATAAAGAGAGAACACAAAGAGGATGATGGGGCATAGCACGGGTGAAAATGAGCTTGGACTGGGAGATTTCTCAGCTCTGAGATTAGCTCGGTGAATATGCTAATGAGGTATGAATGAGGATGAGGATCTGGACACAGAGGGAGTCGGTCATGTCTCTCTATCCTCTTATCTCTTCTTCACAAGCCCTCTTTAGTATGATGGACCTCAAGCCTGAACACCAGAATAGAGCACTTCAAACAGTCTGGGTGTGCGTTTGGGGTTCCACTGGGAATATCACTCTCTGGATTCAGAGTGAAATGTCTGACATCAAACGCTCCAATGAGACGGCAGATCAAACGAGATGACTCCAGTTTAGTGCCATCACCACTGACTGTGCTCTCTTTTCACTCCTGAGCTGGTTTACTCTTTTTTTCCCCTCTTTATTTGTATCTTTTCTGATTTTGACTTTTTTTTTTTTTTAATCTTGCGGAGTGTTCTTTTTTTTAATGTAAAGCATTCATATTATTTGCCATGCCTTTCTCTATCCTCTTGTTTGTTTACGGTCTTTTTTTAACATTCTTTTTCATTCTCTACGTTCTGATTTTGTCCATTTTTGTCTGTTGTTTTACTCCATTTCAGTATTGATATCAAAATAATTTCGATTGACTGTTCTTTCTCTCTCGGTTTATTTTTATCGCCTTTCTGAATGTCATGATTCGTTCTAGTATTTTCCTGATATTCCTTTTCACTGTCCATCTCCAATTGTCTGTCCTCTGTACAGTATTTTGAATCTAAAGTACTATTTGAACAGGATAAAATTTCCACACACGGTGTTGGGTCATGTTGCTGGAGGACAATTGAAGTAACTATGATTGATTCAGATGGGATAAGTAATCTTTGTATAAATCACAGCGATAAATCATATTGTGTCATCGCAATGTATGCACCTTTTATAGAAATACAAACTCACTGTTTTGACCTTTTATTATACCGTAGCTGCGTGTTTTCATGCTTGTGTTTCTGTGTTGGTGGCATGGTGGTGTAGTGGTTAGCACTGTCGCCTCACAGCAAGAAGGTCCTGGGTTCGAGCCCAGTGGCCGACGAGGGCCTTTCTGTGTGGAGTTTGCATGTTCTCCTCGTGTCTGCGTGGGTTTCCTCCAGGTGCTCTGGTTTCCCCCACAGTCTAAAGGCTTGCAGGTTAAGCTAATTGGTGGCTCTAAATTGACTGTAGATGTGAATATGCTTGGAGAGGAGATGGGTGCCACCAAGCGATCCAAGCCCAGAGAAGAGAGATGAATGGTTATGTCAGCATCTCTCATGCCTCCTTATGATTGCAATGCGGTTACGGGAATGAACGGAACGGTTTCTGTGTTTCCTGGCTTTGACCCTTGTTTATTATTGTGATTAGGTATGATCCTAATTTGTTGCGGTCTTCCTGTGTATTGACCCCCGCATTGGACATGCACAATGTTGCTTGATTTGCGCTCATTAAAACACACCTAATTTGCCTGCATATTATAGTAGTCTCTGGAATATTGCTAGGAACAAACTAACTGACCTAAAATCTCCAGAAGTGTCTCCTCTGGCAAATTCTTATACGTGTGGTCTGTATTTCATTGTCCTGAGTTTTAAATTTGGCCAATAGCACATTGGTTTTGGTTCGGTTTCACCAGAAGATGACAGAAGTGGAAGCAGGTTTCTGTTGAAAAAGTCTTTTCACTGAATTAAATGTGTGAAACCTGTAACCCAAAGGATATAACAAATCCTTTAACAAGACTGTTAATTTAGATATTGATGTTAATATCCACATTCACTGTATATGAGCAATCGCACGCTCTGATTGGCTACTCTACTACTATGCTATCAGCTCATATACCGTGAGTAGAGAAAAACAAAATGGCAGAGCATGTTGCTTAACCAACTGAGGACGAAATACAAACTCTACTCGTAAACAACACCCCCCCCCCCCAAAAAAAAAAAAATGGAATAAAAGTATTTGATGGTAAGAACAGTAAGAACATATGTTTTTTTTTAAATTATTTTTCAATAATTATTATTATTGCATTTTTCACAAATTACTGCTGTCATTTTGCTGGTTTGTTTACATTCGAAGCAGAAATGATTTGATCAGACATTTTGTATAAAGTTTTTATTTATCAAATTTGCAAAAAATAAAAATGCTCTGTTTCTCAAAATCCAGTGAATGTGGATAGAATAAAACAGTTATTCCACTCAATCTTGTTGTACATGTCTTATATATATATATATATATATATATATATATATATATATATATATATATATATATATATATATATATAGTAGATGACATTGAGGCAGAACTAAAAACCCAGACATGCTCTGGTAAAAATTCCATTACCCCACCTCCCCTTATCAAACTAACTTGGTCCATTTCGGGCTTAAGTAACTTCTACGACTTTCTTTCTTTCTTTCTTTCTTTCTTTCTTTCTTTCTTTCTTTCTTTCTTTCTTTCTTTCTTTCTTTCTCCACCATCCTTCATCTTTCTCTGAATTAGTCACCGATTTCTTTGTTCGCATCTTTTTTCATTCTGTTCTTTACCTCCGCTAACTGTGTTGGAGGAAGTTATATTTTTTCCTCCTTTTTTTTTTGGTCTGTTCCCAGTATGACTCAAAAAGCAGTCAACAGATTTTGAGGAAATTTTGAGGAAAGGTGGATCCTGGAACAAGGAACAATTAGATTAGATTTTTGGTGCAAATCCAGATGTGTATGCGAATCCAGGATTTTTTTTGTCTTTTCCCAACGTAACTCAAAAAGTAGTGAACGGATTTTGATGAAATTTGGTGTACAGCTTTAGTATTATCCTAGATTCAAGTGATTTGATTTTGATGTTGATAATATGTTGTTTGGTGGAGGGATGCACTCTACCGAGACCCCTTTTAGTTTATATTGTGTCACTATTTTGACGTTGTCTCTTGACCTTCTCTATGTGCCATTCTTTTTGGCTGCTTTTTTTCCCCACTAGGTTTTGCCATTTTTTTGGTGTTCTCTGATCTCTAGATTGTATATCAAGTTAATTCTACTTACTATTAATTCGCCCTTTTTAGTTTCCCTCTCAATCTGCTCTTTGTCCTTCTTTTATTGTTCCCCACCTTTTGTTTTACTTGTTTCATCTTATTTACATCATTTTGTTGTTTTCTCCTCTCGTCAGTGTCAGAACCTTAGTTTTTATTCCAAAATGAGTCCTACTGACCATTCGTCCATTTTTGTTTTTCCCCTCTGTCTGTAATCCTCTTATCATATATCAAATGCTTTATTTTTATCTAGAAATCATTGCCATTTCTTGCCCTCTTTGTTCTCCTGCCCCTCGCTTTCTCCCTGTCAACCCCCATAAAGTGTTCAAGGCGCTCAGGGCTGACGCAGGAGGGGGTCCAGTTGTGTTGCAGTGGTGAGGCGAGGTGGAGGAGGATACAGTTTGAGGGGGTTTGGGGTGGTGTTAGTGAATTCTGACCTCCAGCTGTGCTCTCGAGTGAGGCTAATTTCACCCCTCAGCACACTCACTGCGTCACTAACAAAGAACGACCCGATCAAACACACCTCCTCATCGCCTTCCCTTACAGGTACACGGCGAGAGATGAGGCTAGATAATGTACATTCCGTACGCCAATAAGTTATAATTTGATATGGAATTGTGGACAGTAATTAATTGAAGATGCTAATCAGGAGTGTGTTTCTCTGATTGTGATCTAGAAGGAATACTGTGCTTTGCAATGGCTGGGACATGCTGAGGTGCCGCTGTCCTTTATAACACGTCACAGGGAGCACTGTGCCCTCTCTGTTTCCGTGGTAACAAGGCAGATCCTTATCATGGCTTATCATGGGACTCCTCTTCCTGCAGGCCAAATACACACATACACACTTAGACACCTCACACAGGATGTGTAAATCACACAACACTTGACGACTCTCTGATCTACACCTAATGAAGCTCTGTGTTTGAAATGCTATGACTTCACATGAACACAAAATGTCACAGCTGTAACCCCTTACCCCCTGTTTCACTCTCAGTGTTATGCGATCAACGATAGAGTCCCCATTCATGGATTACAATGTTATCAGGATTCTTGTAAACACAGATCTGCTTAGCCTAACATCGCCTTTTGTTCTGTTACAGTGTTCATATCCGGTCTGGGAAGACTTCAGTGCCAAGGCTACCAAGCTGCATGCCCAGCTCCGGTGAGTGCCATCTATACCTGTCATTACACAGCAAGCCTGAATATTGCAGGCTGAAGAAAGATAATGCCATTATTTCATGCACTTCCTTTGTCTCCTTCCTTAGAACCACCGTACTTGCAGCAGTGGCTTTTCTGGATGCTTTTCAAAAGGTGGCAGACATGGCAACCAACACACGAGGTAGGACTGTGTGTATGATTGTGTGGAGTGGTGTGCTTAAATGCGAGAGTAGTTTTAGACTTGCTGGAAAGCAGGGGATTTGGGTTTTCCAGATTTAGGCATCTTAGAAAGATCACTTTATAGTCTATGCTGCATATCCAGGTTCCAGTCGAGGGCCAAGGCATACCAATCTATTTTTGACTAATTTTTTTTCTGTCAGCAAGTCACATTTACAATTATAAACCATTCGAGTTGAGCCTTATAGCATGGGGTTTCATCACAGGCTTAAACCTGTTACAAATACACATTGGACCACACTCATTGTGTAAGACACATAAGCAGTATCATTCATTATTGGACCCAGGGGCACCGCTGGGGGGGGGGGGGGGGGGGGGGTTAGGACAATTCTAAGGGCCCAGCATTGACAGAGGGCCCTTAGAGGAGAATATTAACATTATTACCATATGTAAGTTAAATTAATTAAAAAATAATAGTTTTGTCTCTTAAAATGAGCAAACACAACAACCTTCTGGTTTGGTTTTCCATTTTCTGCAAAATTATTAGAATAGATCGTCTTTATATTTCACCCCTCTCCCTATTCATTACATAGTACAGTCTTGCGTAGGCAGAGCCAGAGCGTGACACCGCATTAGGTTTGTTGCTTTCCAATCCAGCTGCGTACAGTAGAAGCAGAATTGATGGTGAACCATCAGTAGATTGACACCAGCATGAAGAAGTCGGGTTACCAGAAATGTAAAGGGGTCAATATTATATTCTTTCATAGGGCGCAAAATTTCTACTGGTGCCCCTGATTGGACCATTTTAAGTCAAGTGTGTTTTAAGTCTGCAGCCATGGCAGGCATGTCTCTTCCAGATATTAAGCGTGTGAACATTAAAGCTTGCCATTAGCCAACTCTTTCAAACAAAACTTGTGCTTTGGTCATTTGTCCCTTCATGCAATTTGTACTTTGATTTGACAATATTTGCTGCGTCTGTTTATTTCTGAGAAAACGGCTCACTGAGAAAATAATCCACCTTGTTCATGTTTTTTGGATTTCGTGTGTCACTTCTCAATCACTCCTGATGACATTTTATGGGTGTAACAATGACATGGGCTGAAATAAATTTCTCATAATGCACACAAAATCTAGGGGGTCTTTCACCAAGTGTAATCATTTGAGTCACTGATTGTAAGAAGAAGAAGCCTTTTATTTGGTCACTCAAGCACAGTGAAATTCCTCTTCTGCATTTAACCCATCTGAAGCAGTGAACACATGCATATACACACAAGTGAGCAATGAACATACACACAACACACACACATACCCAGAACAGTGCGCAGCTATGCTACAGCGCCCAGGGAACAGTTTGAGGTTAGGTGCCTTGCTCAAGGGCACTTCAGCCATGATGCAAAGAGAGGGGAAAGTGCTGTTCATTCACTCAGCTCCCCTCACGTTTTTCCTGCCGGTCCCGGGAATCAAACCGGCAACCCTTTGGGCCCCTAACCTTCAGGCTCCATTTTGTCTGGCAAAATCTACAGTCGGGGTTAGAAAGAAATCAGTCCCAGCCTGTACTACATACCATTCTATGGTGTTTTTTTTAAATAAATTAAATACTTATGACCATCAATGGTGCTGTTGTTCTTGGTTCTGCAAAAGTAAAAAAAAAATCATACACTTTAAGCTATTTGTTAACAGCAAAGGTTATGTTGATGCCAAAAACTCAGCGTTTTTAAAATCTCTGTTTTCCTTGGGAGCTGCTAGCCCATTTACACCATGTATTAATTTTAAGAGATTTGTTCAACCCACCTACAATGCTCCAATGGTGACATCACTATGAGATGGATATGAGTCAAGACTTATTTCAAGGCTTTTAGTTGCCTCCCTGTGGTACACATCTGACTCCACCTCTGCAGAAACTCTGAATTCGATGCTCGGTGTGTGAGGATGTGTTTATGTGGGTGTGGATATGAATGGAATATTATGTGGTCGGCGATCCATAGGATCATGCCATTACAGTTCGTTTTTAGAAAACAGCCATGACCATTTATAAGTCAGGGTTTCCCTTGAGAAGATTTTCTTGGCCTTGATAACTATATCCATTGATTAAAAAGTGCAGTTTGTGTTTGAACTGTTGAGTTGAAGTGGAGTGAATTTTGACACTCGGTGACAAAAAAGGCTGGAAAATTGTTGTGTTTGAAATAACTGCATGCTGCGTATGAACAAGAACAAAGCCTTTACTCAAAGATGGAGAGAGAGAGCGAGAGATTGTTGGTTATTTTTGTCCGCGCCAGTCATTGTTATGAAATGGAGCCGTGATCCTTTAGGGAAACTCGCTGATGAGAAAGCTGGTGGTAAAGAAAACACTAAAAACCACTTATGACCTTAATAGTCTGCCTTCTTTCCTTTGGGTTCTCATTTTTTTCTGTCATCTCATTTTAAGCTGCCTGAGGTTATGACTGTGTATCCTGTCTCACTGAATGTATGTATGTATATAGGAAGCTGAGGAAATGCGTTAGGGAAATGCAGACAGGGCCGGAGTTTTTAATGAGGTGACAGGCTTTGGAGCTCATCCTGTACAGGCTCTTAAAGCAGTGAGGGGTTTGTCTGCTCTCCCATTCCGACCAAGACTGCAGATGATGGAAGATGCTGAGAAGTAAGAAGAAAGAACATGGAAGGAAATGCTCATTAAACGGTCGGGGTGGAGGAAGGCAGAGTATCATAGCTCTCATGACCTGTGGAGCATAATGGTACCGAGTTGGAAAGTTTCTGCTGAAAAAGTAAATATCAACTTTGTGGGTTTTGTTGAAAGTAACTTTGAGTGAAGGTCAGGATGATTAATCATTTAGACCAATGATCGGGCCAAGTGGAGGAACTCCCAAACCATCGTTATCAAAGCTCGCTATTCTCTTTTAATAGTTATTCGTCTTTTCGACTGGTCACTTGAATTGAAGTAGTTTAATTCACACTTCACTAACTCAAAAACAAGTAGGCTACAAATAAAGTCAACTTGGACTTCGTGTTCTGGCGGTAGAAAGGCCAGGAATCAAACGGTCTATCGCATCTACAAATAGGCAGAATATTATTGTACACATTTCAATAACGAACCGAATATTTCAGGAGTTGGATTATGTTCATAAAATAAATCTGTACTGATGGAGTCTGTGGAATTTATTTTATTTATTTTACAGTTCAAGGAGTCTCTGGCTGCAAATAGTTTCAACACATCTGCTTTGAACAAAGCCATTAGTCACTGAACAGTGATTTGAAGAATGAACCAGAGCAAATATTTATTGTAATTCCATGTCAGAAATGCAAGTCTACAACTAGAAGGGCACTCGGAGAGCGCAGACATCTGCCAAGGACAATAGTTGACTCTCTGTGATATTCAGATCTGCAACCACTTCATATGTCTGGATATAGTTTCAAAATTATTAGAACTATTTTGTTTACGCGTGTATCCCAGGCGGCACGGTGGTGTAGTGGTTAGCACTGTCACCTCACAGCAAGAAGGTTCTGAATTCGAGCCCAGTGGCCAACAGGGGCCTTTCTGTGTGGAGTTTGCATGTTCTCCCTGTGTCTGTGTGGGTTTCCTCCAGGTGCTCCGGTTTCCCCCACAGTCCAAAAGACATGCAGGTTAGGTTAATTGGTGGCTCTAAATTGACCGTAGGTGTGAATGTGAGTGTGAATGGTTGTTTGTCTCTATGTGTCAGCCCTGTGATGATCTGGCGACTTGTCCAGGGTGTACCCCGCCTCTCGCCCATAGTCAGCTGGGATAGGCTCCAGCTTGTCTGCGACCCTCTACAGGATAAGCGGTTAAGGATAACGGATGGATGGATGGTGTATCCCAGAAGGTTACTGGTACCTGTGAATGTGGATTGTGATACGGACCCATCTACATTAGCTATGTTTTGTAACTATTGAACTTTATTGCTGTCTACTGGATTGGAAGATGTATGGCAAATGCTGTATCTTGCGATGTTAGTTGAAGTGAAAATAAATTCATGGATTCTCCCTATGACTTGGATCCATGCCAAAATTTAATGAGTTCTTCCATAGCCCATGCTACACTCTTCCACCAAGTTTGATGGAAATCGGGATAGTACCATAGGTTTTGCGCAATCCTGCTTATAGACAGACAAACAGACAGACAAAACAAAGAAACTGCACTGAAAACATAAACTCCTTGGTGGGGATAAAAATGGTTTAAGTCCATTTGCATTTGGAAGGTCTTAGATTTACTGTATAGAGGCTTTGCACCGTCACGTTACCCCATAGCAATGGTAACTACGCCGCCATGATGGGGGGCATGCTTGTCATGCTTCATTCAGATGAGTTAGTTGTTATTGGCCAGTATGGGAAGGTTTTGCTGCGTTTTTGGATCTGCAGATCGTTTTGAATGAAACAAAGACATCAGATTTTTTAATTTACCAAAAATAATTCATCCGGGGGGGGGAGTAGAGAAATTTCTAAACATAGAAGGGAAAAATGGGGGGGGGGGGGACATTCACCGAGACTCTGTGTCGAACGGAGAAGTCAAAAAATGTATGGTATGCTCACTTAATTTCCACGAAGGTAAGAATTGGAAAAAAATTAATATTAAAAAGTGCATTTACGTTCGGGAATCCTTCGGAGTGCTTTGTGCACACGCTTGAGACCCAGACATTATGGGAAACACCTGATGCTGATTTGAGTGCAATCTGCACATGCTGTAAGGACATTGAGGCTTTTCAGCATATTATCACTGTTACTTTTGTTTCTCGCCATGTTTATGACTCTGCTTTCAGTTTTGTTTGTGTGTGTGTTTTTTTTTGTAAATATCACAGCTGTTAATAAACGTTCTTCCTGCACTTAGACCCGTCTACTGCTGCATACCTGACAGAATACTTCAGAAAGTCTCTTTGAAAACAGTGTCTTTATATGCTTGTGCTAATTGCGCAAAAATCAGCATCAGGTGTTTCCCATAATGATTGGGTCCCAAACACACGCACAATGCGCTCCAAAGGATCCCCGAATGTAAAGGACTTATTATTATTATTATTATTATTATTATTTTGAATTCTTACCTTTGTGGTAATGAAATGAGCATACCACAGGGTTTTTGACCTCTCCGTTCAACACCGAGTCCTGCTGAATGCCCCCCCCCCCCCCTTTTCCCTTCTACGTTTAGAAATCTCTCTAGTTTTTCCTCTGATGATGAATTACTTTTGGTAAATTAAAAACATCTGATGTCCTTTTTCGTTCAGAATGATTTGCACCTCCAAAAACGCAGCAAACCTTCCCATACTGATCAATAACAACTAACTCGGCTGAATGAAGCACTACAAGCGTGCCCCCTGTCATGGCAGCGGAGTTACCATTGCTATGGGGTAACGTGATATTGCAGGGTCACTAGCTGGGTTACTGAACAAATACTGATAAAACCAGTTTTGAGAGAGACTAGCAAACTTGGAAGCAGTGTACTGAAAGTGGCATCTGATGGAATACAGCAAAAGTTGTAGTGAATTTTTACCTTCAGGCTGATGGGAGCAGACATAAAGATCGGGAGACAGAAAAGTGATGGCATATAACTGCTCTGACTTCAACTTAATATTGTGGGATACTTCGATATATTGTTTCAAGAAGCAACCATTGCCCACCCTCTTATTTTCTACTGGCTCACACTTTCACGTCTCTCAACATTTTGCAAAGTGAAACGAACCATTCAGAAATTGAATTCCTGATTTCTTTTACATTGATTGATTAAATTATTAGGCGGCACGGTGGTGTAGTGGTTAGCGCTGTCGCCTCACAGCAAGAAGGTCCTGGGTTCGAGCCCTGGGGCCGGCGAGGGCCTTTCTGTGTGGAGTTTGCATGTTCTCCCCGTGTCTGCGTGGGTTTCCTCCGGGTGCTCCGGTTTCCCCCACAGTCCAAAGACATGCAGGTTAGGTTAACTGGTGACTCTAAATTGACCGTAGGTGTGAATGTGAGTGTGAATGGTTGTCTGTGTCTATGTGTCAGCCCTGTGATGACCTGGCGACTTGTCCAGGGTGTACCCCGCCTTTCGCCTGTAGTCAGCTGGGATAGGCTCCAGCTTGCCTGCGACCCTGTAGAAGGATAAAGCGGCTAGAGATAATGAGATGAGAGATTAAATTATTAAATTTACTACATTTATTTGGAAATTTTGCAGGCAAGTGCAAACAGAAATGAGTGCAGGAGCAGGTGGGATTGAGAATATAATAAACCTCATCTTGGGCTTAGCATGGTGTCAGTATTGTCAGGACTGCTGTCCTTCACTTCTCCAGAAAGATATTGGGGAACTAAGTGAGCAAGAAAAAACATGACGTAACCTGGATTTGACATTTCGGTGAACTCAAACTTATCTCTAGAAGATCTCTGCTGGTTTGGTCATTTTATTGGACCAGCTATTAGGGCTCGAGTACTACTTTGATTTGATCATGTGACCTGATAAATAATTGCACTGGATGCTGGGAAGAACATCAGAGAGAGAGAGAGAGAGAGATTTAGGCTTGGGATCAAACAGTCTGGAAGAACGAGAGAGAGAGAGAGAGAGAGAGAAACAAAGCAGAGACAGAGAAGACAAATGAAGGTGAGGTCAGAGTGTTCTACAACACAGACAGCTTCAGTTCAACTGTGTGAAAGAAAGGAAATTTACAATAATCCCAGCAGCTGGAGACAAAGGTTTGAAGAAAGATCTTTAGCAGCAGAATATGAGAGACAAGATCTAAGCTTAGATTTGGACCAAATAGCCGACCTGTACACAAGTCTTCACAAGTGACTCACAGGTAACACAAGATTATGTTTAATTGAAGAAGGGAAACTAACAGCACTGTTATTTTTAATTTTTCTACTCACTTGAAGAACAATTTACGCAAACATTTATTCCCTGTGTTAAATTTAACCTCCTTAATCTCATTTTTTCCCCTCAGCCATTTAAGCACTTTTTTTTTCTTTGCAACTCTTAAACACAGTGTCGGTTAAACAGTGGGATGAAATGTGTTCAACCTGCAGTACCTAGTCCTTGAGAAAATCTTGAACCCAGTGCTCTGCTTTAAACAGTTCTGAGCATTAGGGACTGTGTCC
The DNA here is from genome assembly GCF_027579695.1 of Neoarius graeffei. Taxonomy (NCBI): domain Eukaryota; kingdom Metazoa; phylum Chordata; class Actinopteri; order Siluriformes; family Ariidae; genus Neoarius; species Neoarius graeffei. The sequence goes on from NC_083595.1 coordinate 35,376,906, forward strand.
CTCAAATGCAATTTTTTTTTTTTTGCACTGACAGTGTTGATTTTCTATCCAAATCCTATGAAGTTCAGCGTTGATAACGCTTGATGTTCTCAGCACAAAAACGACCTCAGCGTAGTTTTTTTCCCGCTCCGCTCTGGGCACTTTCAGTTGAAAATCTCATCTCATCTCATTATCTCTAGCCGCTTTATCCTTCTACAGGGTCGCAGGCAAGCTGGAGCCTATCCCAGCTGACTACGGGCGAAAGGCGGGGTACACCCTGGACAAGTCACCAGGTCATCACAGGGCTGACACATAGACACAGACAACCATTCACACTCACATTCACACCTACGGTCAATTTAGAGTCACCAGTTAACCTAACCTGCATGTCTTTGGACTGTGGGGGAAACCGGAGCACCCGGAGGAAACCCACGCGGACACGGGGAGAACATGCAAACTTCGCACAGAAAGGCCCTCGCCGGCCACGGGGCTCGAACCTGGACCTTCTTGCTGTGAGGCGACAGCGCTAACCACTACACCACCGTGCCACCCCTCAGTTGAAAATAGTTAAAGAAAATCGCATGTCAATGTCACATCTCTCTCACCCACCAATCAAAATCAGTAAGAGGGCGGGACTTAGAAAATCAACACTGTTAACAATGGCGGAGAAGAAACTGATTTCTGATGACTGAACAGTTGTCCTGTCATTGACAGGAAATGAAAGTAAATCGAGACTTGATGTTCACAACGAAGGAATGTGGAAGTGCTAGAAGATGTTTTTTTTTGTACCCGAGCAACAATAAGCGCTTGGAAGAAGCGCTTTGGAGACACTCTGAAAATGAGACCATGAGCTCTTCCAACGGAAAAATGCATCTAGTGGACACAGGTTGCTTATCAGTGCCAGAAAACATAGGTTCTGTTCAACCTTAACATACGTCTCAGGTGATATGATCACAATTCATTCGTTCAGTAGCAGAGTTGCCAGATCTGCCAAAATGAATCTAATGTCATTTCAGACCCAAAATATGAGTGGATACCAAACACGAACTCAAATGATGTCGTTATACTATTTAACCATTGAATGTTATTTCCTAATTAAATACCTAGTCAGGTACTCGGTCAGGCACGCACAGCAGAGATCGGTCGGTAAAGATTTCTTCATACTGTCATCTTGTCCTGTAGAACTGTGCAGCTTTTGCTCAGCTAATCACATTTCATGTGCATTCAACAATCACCCAAGCAAAAAGAGGGGAAGGAAAAAACTGAGACAAGCCAACAAAAAGTTACGTACACAGTTTTAATCGCTATGTAGTGGGTGTGTGACTGAGGATTTAAAAAAAAAAGATTTAAAAAAATCAGTCCCTCACAAACACATCTCTGATGACCTTGACCACAGTGCACAGAGCAATAAACTGAAATGTCAAATTGTCAAATATCAAACTAGAAGGGGTCTCGGTAGAGTGCATACCTCCGCCAAGCCACATATTATCAACATCAAAATCAAATCACTTGAACCTAGGATGATGATAAAGCTGTACACCAAATTTCATCAAAATTTGTTCACTACTTTTTGAGTTATGTTGTGGACAGGCAACAAAATCTTGGATCCGTATACATATCCGGATTTGCATCAAAATCTAATCAGTTGTTTCTTGGGTCATGGCTCAACTTTCCTCTAAATTTCATTAAAATCTGTTCACTATTTTTTGATTTATGTTAGGAACAAATAAACAAACAAATAGAGGTGAAAACATAACCTCCTCCAACAAAGTTGGTGGATTTAATAATAGCAATATGCCTGTATTGTAGTTAGCCAAGACATTTGGTGTTTCTAGAACATAGCCAACAGACAGAAGGTTCAAAGACTGGACGTTTATACAGTATGAATGCTCTATGCCCATTTTGTAAATTACTGATTATAATATAGCAATACTATGCAATGGTGTAATACTGTTTCCTTTAAGAAAACCATCTGATGAAAGCCATCTCTGCACCGTGAGTGATATGCCATTATTTTGATCTGGAAGATCCAGAACAACCTTGTACCCATTTGTATCAATATTGAGTTCAATGAATCTGTGAGAAGAGGAATGACATGAAATCAGACCTCTTGGCTACTCATGGTACACCACTGTCAACACAATGATATTCAACTTTTTTTCATCGGTCGCATCAGTGTTTTAGTCGAGTCACTAAACCTCGAGTCCGAGTCCAATCTCGAGTCCCCATTGTTGAAGTCCAAGTCAAGTTCAAATCATTAAAAAAAATTTCGAGTTGAGTCTGAGTCAAGTCAACTATTGACCAGAGTCGAGTCCCAGAACAAGACTCTAATCGCACCATTTGACGGTGGCCATTTTAGCCCCATTAACATTAGTTTGTTCCTGAACATGACGTATGAACAGGTGAATGTGCATTCTCTTTATCAGGGAGTGTGAAGTATTCTGTCAGAGATGGTTGGGAGACGGATGTAAGTGCAGAAGGTGTGTTCATTAATACAAGTAAAGACGGGTAAACAATCCGGAACGGCAGGCAAAATCGTAAAATGGTGAAACAGGCAATAAGTTGAGTGAGGCACAAACAGGTTATCGTAGACTTGGCAGAATCAAAGACGAGAAACCAGAAATCAGGGATCAGGAAACCAAACAAGGAAATAAGGCTTGGTAATTTGTCAGCAATGCAACTCAATACTTCGCAAAGTAAGTGCGTTTTCAGTTTTCATATAGACGTGCTGATTGCGCCTTAATCCTGTGCAGGTGTGAGTCATTTACGACACGCGTGAAAGTCCGCTTGGCACACGTGCTGCCCAAGAGTCTATCTGATGCATGCGCCAAAGTGCGCAGGTGTGACGCTCTTGCACGAAATTAGTACAAAAATTAATGTAGCTATAAATATCTTATGCCAAATTATTCTGGCATGTTACAAAAAATAAAGAAAAAATCTAAGTCCTCGTCTCTGAATGCAGTTAATGCATGAGTCCAAGTCCGAGTCATCAGTGCTCAAGTCCAAGTCGAGTCACGAGTCCTTAAAATTAGGGCACGAGTCGGACTCGAGTCCTAGACTCGAGTACTACAAGCCTGGGTCGCACCAGCTCTCTACAATGTAGTGCGAGCAAACATCAAGTCAATCCCTACCCCGATGAGGTTCAAGACAGAACTTGACAAGTGGCTCAGATCATTCCCTGACACTCCACCTACACCCGGGTACCTTGGAGTGAATAGGAGCTCATTGTTGGAGTGGGTCGGTAGCCAGTGTTAATAGCTGCTACCCTGCGAATCGGCAGTGGAGATATGTGATGTGCTTGGCCTGAGTGATCAAGTTCGAAGCCGATCCAAGGTATCCATGCTACGATGGCTGAATATGTAATATGTCCTGTTAAATACTAAATAGTTCCTTAAAATATTTCATGGCGGCACGGTGGTGTAGTGGTTAGCGCTGTCGCCTCACAGCAAGAAGGTCCGGGTTTGAGCCCCGTGGCCGACGAGGGCCTTTCTGTGCGGAGTTTGCATGTTCTCCCCGGGTCCGCGTGGGTTTCCTCCGGGTGCTCCGGTTTCCCCCACAGTCCAAAGACATGCAGGTTAGGTTAACTGGTGACTCTAAATTGACCGTAGGTGTGAATGTGAGTGTGAATGGTTGTCTGTGTCTATGTGTCAGCCCTGTGATGACCTGGCGACTTGTCCAGGGTGTACCCCGCCTTTCGCCCGTAGTCAGCTGGGATAGGCTTGCCTAGGATAAAGCGGCTAGAGATAATGAGATGAGATGAGAAAATATTTCATATGTGATCAGATGGTATAAAAAACATGGTGCTTAAATTGTTGTTTTTTAAAAACATGATAAAATCTCATATGATTACAGATACTGTCATAAATAAAGACTAGCTGTGAGAATGAATAGACCAATTCACTGACACCAGTGGCCACTATACACACTTTAATATCGAGAACATAAAGAGACGGATATTACTGCCAAGTCTGAAAGTGGTTGAAAGGCAAAATAGCAGTTAACCACAGTGCAGCAGAAATAAACACACACACGCGCATGCACTCACACGCGCACACGCACACACACGCCAGGCCTTCATCCTCACAGTGGGGGTCTGTGGTGGTGAGGAAGGAAACAAATGCTTCCTGCCTTTAACTGCCTTTAATCTGTTTCTCATTTGCTTTCATTTTACAGCTCTTCCTTGCCCTGTAGCTCTCCTTCTGTTCATCTTGCTTCTCTTCTTCAGACCAGGAGTATAGCTTTCCCAAGCCTGAGAGATGTTGTTGATCACAATCATGACTTGTGTGTACTTCATGGAAAATTAGGAGTGTGACCAACCTTGTGTGCGTGCGTGTGGAGTTTTTTTTTTTTTTTGAGACGTATAATAAGTACCAGGAAGTGCAGAACAACGCAAACCCTGTGTTATGGGTGTTATGGTCCCATTCTGAAAGATGGCCTCGTTAATGTGGAGTCTGTTTATGTGTATACAAAGACAATAAAGATAAAGATCCCTAATTCACGATCCAAAATATCATCATCTTTAGTCTTCTGTGGTAGGCGTGAGGATTAACAGAGCTGAGTCTGTCCAAAACACCCCACATGGCGTTGGCCCAGTGCTTTACAGCCCGTCTGCGTGAAGTGAAAAACAGTCAGCCATAATGAACGTCATAAATCTAATTCGTTCACCATGGGGGCAAAATGGCTTCCCTTCACAGAGCTGTTAAAGCAACCTGTGTGCCAGCTCATCAACTGGCAGTCTGGGTCGGGTTGTATTTTAGATTGTGTGTTTGTGTGGCCAGGGGATGGGGGTGTTACTGCTCCTCCAGATGTGAGCACCAGACTCAAGTAGGCACTTTGGTGTTACTCTTCACACAAGCTTGCGAGTAAATACAAGCCAAGAAGAACATCAGTGTTCACAATCCCTGAGAGAAACTGTAATAGGGTTGTCAAATTCTTTAAATAATTGCGTTTGGGTTTTAATTTATTTAAAGCTTAATAATAATAATAATAATAATAATAATAATTGTTACACAGTAAAAGATAAAGATAGCAGCAGCGCTACACACTCCATTTATATCGCATAAATTACACACATCATAAAGTGCAGAGTAAGCAGAAATGCAAATGATATACCTCGAGTGAAATTTGAAAGTTTGTGAACCCTTTAGAATTTTCTATATTTCTGCATAAATATGACCTAAAACATCATCAGATTTTCACACAAGTCCTAAAAGTAGATAAAAAGAACCCAGTTAAACAAATGAGACAAAAATATTATACTTGGTCATTTGTTTATTGAGGAAAATGATCCAATATTACATATCTGTGAGTGGCCAAAGTATGTGAACCTCTAGGATTAGCAGTTAATTTGAAGGTGAAATTAGTCAGGTGTTTTCAATCAATGGGATGACAATCAGGTGTGAGTGGGCACCCTGTTTCATTTAAAGAACAGGGATCTATCAAAGTCTGATCTTCACAACACATGTTTGTGGAAGTGTATTATGGCACGAACAAAGGAGATTTCTGAGGACCTCAGAAAAAGTGTTGTTGATGCTCATCAGGCTGGAAAAGGTTACAAAACCGTCTCTAAAGAGTTTGGACTCCACCGATCCACAGTCAGACAGATTATGTACAAATGGAGGAAATTCAAGACCATTGTGACCCTCCCCAGGAGTGGTCAACCAACAAAGATCACTCGAAGAGAAAGGTGTGTAATAGTCAGCCAGGTCACAAAGGACCCCAGGGTAACTTCTAAGCAACTGAAGGCCTCTGTCATATTAGCTAATGTTAATGTTCATGAGTCCACCATCAGGAGAACACTGAACAACAATGGTGTGCATGGCAGGGTTGCAAGGAGAAAGCCACTGCTCTCCAAAAAGAACATTGCTGCTCGTCTGCAGTTTGGTAAAGATCATGGGGACAAGCCAGAAGGCTATTGGAAAAATGTTTTGTGGATGGATGAGACCAAAATAGAACTTTTTTGTTTAAATGAGAAGCATTATGTTTGGAGAAAGGAAAAGACTGCATTCCAGCATAAGAACCTTATCCCATCTGTGAAACATGGTGGTGGTAGTATCATGGTTTGGGCCTGTTTTGCTGCATCTGGGGCCAGGACGGCTTGCCATCATTGATGAAACAATGAATTCTGAATTATACCAGCGAATTCTAAAGGAAAATGTCAGGACATCTGTCCATGAACTGAATCTCAAGAGAAGGTGGGTCATGTAACAAGACAACAACCCTAAGCACACAAGTCGTTCTACCAAAGAATGGTTAAAGAAGAATAAAGTGAATGTTTTGGAATGTCTAAGTCAAAGTCCTGACCTTAATCCAATCGAAATGTTGTGGAAAGACCTGAAGCGAGCAGTTCATGTGAGGAAACCCACCAACATCCCAGAGTTGAAGCTGTTCTGTATGGAGGAATGGGCTAAAATTCCTCCAAGCCAGTGTGCAGGACTGATCAACAGTTACCGCAAACGTTTAGTTGCAGTTATTGCTGCACAAGGGGGTCACACCAGATACTGAAAGCAAAGGTTCACATACTTTTGCCACTCACAGATATGTAATATTGGATCATTTTCCTCAATAAATAAATGACCAAGTATAATATTTTTGTCTCATTTGTTTAACTGGGTTCTCTTTATCTACTTTTAGAACTTGAGTGAAAATCTGATGAAGTTTTAGGTCATATTTATGCAGAAATATAGAAAATTCTAAAGGGTTCACGAACCTTCAAGCACCACTGTATCAGTGTAGTGGCAACAGTCATAATGGCTGGGGGTTCCCTCCGAAAGCTCATGGGTTCTATATGCTTGGAGATGCATTCTCGTGCATTTCCTGGCACTTGCAGGCCTCCCTGAAAGTCACTCTTTTTTTGGTCATATTAATGAGATTTTTTTTTTTGCAAAAAGTTGCTGTGATTGTTTTTGATTGAAGACTTTTTATAATTAATAGTCTACTATATTAGTGACATATTTATGGAATAAGAATAAAACAACCAGTTGATGCTCACCAAGTCAAGTCAAAGTCCCTCTCATGCCAGAATCTGGTCTTCCCAGGCAGTCTCCTGTCCCAGTATTAACCAGCTCTTTAAGGTGCATGGGTCTCCATACGCCGATCTCCGTTTCTTTAGCCCTTGGCCTCTCACCTATACAGCTCGGGTTACAGTGGAGGGCTAGTCCTCTGGTAACCGCAAGAGCTGGACTTCCCTACTCGCATCTGTATTGCAGCGTGCCTTGCCAGATGGTAGTAGGTACCATTTTTATGATGGTCTTTGGTATGACCTGACCACGAGTAGAACTTGCGATCTCCCAGTTGAGAGGTGGACACGCTAACCACTAAACAACTCACTGTTGTTCACCAAGTGGCGGTTTTAGTTTCATCTTCAACCATTCAATTACAGTACATGACTATCCAGATCTAACTCATATCATACCTGCCCCTACTGACCGTTACTCCGACGGTTTCAATGCACCATGTTGCGTCATTAAAAAAATTGCCAGGGACCAGCACGTATTACATGCATGGTGCATAAGCGCCTCTTAACACGGATGACACTTTACCGCGAACACAGCATAAGGAAGGAGGTAAACTGGACTAGCATGATCAGTGAAAATCTCCACACGGAACTACTGGGGCAGCTACGCACTGGGCGCTTACATGGACGTTGACGGGGAGTGGAGTATGTCTGAACGTAGAACATTTGCATGGCGGTGCGCCTTTGCCACCTTGTGGGGATAACAAGAGAAAATTAAACAAAAGACCACATTGGCAAGATTGAAAAGTCTTTTTATTAGTGTAGCAGCAACTTTTATAGGTGTGTCGGCAATATTGTGGGCGTAGCGGTAAGGAAACATTGCATATCGGCCCAATACGCTGAAAACGCCTAGTTAGAACCCTGATAAATCTGAACAATATTCAAAAATGTGAAATGTAAATAATGTACCAAGGCATACATGCAACCGAATGTGTAAAAACAAACAAAAAAACCCCTATTAAAAATTTGTGAGATTAATAAACATGTACTGTAACTGTATTCACCTCAAGCAGAGAAAAATCACAAAAAGATACTTCATAAATTTTAATGATTTAAGATTTTATAGTTTAATAATGTACCAGACTCTATTGACATTTAGAAAGATTTTGGATTTGACATTTCACCCAGGGATCTATGTAAAAATGCATCTTAAGTAATCGATCAGATCCCAAATGGATTCTCGTCTCATCTTATTATCTCTAGCCGCTTTATCCTGTTCTACAGGGTTGCTGGCAAGCTGGAGCCTATCCCAGCTGACTACAGGTGAAAGGCGGGGTACACCCTGGACAAGTCGCCAGGTCATCACAGGGCTGACACATAGACACAGACAACCATTCACACTCACATTCACACCTACGGTCAATTTAGAGTCACCAGTTAACCTAACCTGCATGTCTTTGGACTGTGGGGGAAACCGGAGCACCCGGAGGAAACCCACGCGGACACGGGGAGAACATGCAAACTCCGCACAGAAAGGCCCTCGCCGGCCACGGGGCTCGAACCCGGACCTTCTTGCTGTGAGGTGACAGCGCTAACCACTACACCACCGTGCCGCCCTTAAAAAAAATTATAAAAGAAAAATAAATTGAAACGCAACTTAGGTACTTTTCAATCACAGGATGGCAGAGCTGCTTACGTGGGAAACAAATTAGTGAGTTTAGTAGAGTATTGGTCTGGTTCTGACCCATTTACTTTTATCTGAACAACAGAATGTCAGCATGCAACTAAATAAACAATATTTAAGCATTTTTTTTTTTGTTTAACTTGCTGTAAGATGAATGAAATGTAGCTTAATCACAATGAAATGTGATAGACAAGCTACGTGCTTTTTTTTCCCCAATGGAACAATTTATTCCATTTTAAACCATTACTTTGGAGGAAAAACATGTAAAAATGTATGATTAATTCAATTTATGAGGGAAATTTTGAGACCCCAGTCCAGTGGCGGCTGGTAGTCTTTCAAACGGGGAGGCTGGTCGGTTATGATATTTCCAGATTTTAAAAGAAAAAAACACATCAGTTTTGCCCATACTCTTGCCTCTGATCTGGCTGATTGTTGGCAGGGTCACAAACTGTGAAATAACAGGTTCTTTTGGCCCATTAGCCTACTGTCCAATATACATGATGGTGGTGTTGGGGGGGGGTATTTTAACATTTTATATTTTAAAATTGTGGCATGTTGTTTAAAAAGTGATCATTATTGAAAGCAGCTCTTTGTCAGGAACCTCAGCATTCAATGACACTTTCCCTATATCTTACTTATTTTGACTGAGAAATGTTTTATTGACAATTTTGATAACCCTTCACTTTTAATCCAGGTCTGTAGTGTGAAATGTTCTCGGCTGTGTTTTTGTTTAAAAATGTTTTCCAAATTGTAGCTGTGTTTAATTCATATCCAGAGAAATATATATTCCAATATAATATACTCAGCATAAACATTTTAAATAGATTCTATATTTTTGGTCCATCCATGACATATTACTAAAGTAGCCTATTTACTGTTGTTGATGTGGGTCACTTGCTGTTAGCCAATTCACTTTCTCGTACCAGGAGAGCTGAAAGGAACGAGTATTATTCCCTACCTTTTTCACCAAGTCAGTTTGAGGCGTTGGTCTACCCTGCTCTTTAATTTTAATTTTTTCCTCGAAAGGAAGACTGGCAAATGGCTTCACCAAAATTAAATCAACAATGCTTGGCATCCGTGCGCAGCTTTCTTGCTAGCTGACTAGCCCCCTCAAGTTCAAGTTCAGTCACTCAAATAAACGGCATTTCTGGAACTAAGATAGCAAACTTGACAACACTATATTTACAATGAAAATATATACAAACTAACAAAGCTGGTAGAAACTGTATGTAATGAATGAAATCGAAATGTAAGCTGATCTCTTACAATACACCACCCAGTGTTGCCAGATACTGCTGACGTTTTCCTGCCCAAAATATGTTCAAAACCCGCCAAAATGCACTTAAATCTTCCCAATCTGGCAACACTGCACAGCACTCGCGATTCCGCATGGGACTGAACTGAAATTCACCGCTGCCTGTCTATAGTTGAAACGAGCTGTCAATCAAAGAAAATATCCGGCCGTTTTCACCAATCACCAGTCTCTTCGCGGAAAGCTTTGCCATGTCCCTCCCATGTGAGGCTCGGAGTCCATGGGCGGGCATTTTCGCAGTATTTGTCCAATAACCGTCTTGCATTTTGAGATTGAAAAGCGCATAGCTCCCAAATGCCGTTGAAGTCCACTGAGGCTGGGAGTCCGTGAGACTCCGTGGGCGGGCATTTTCGCAGTATTTGTCCAATAACTGTCTTGCATTTTGATCTTGAAAGCGCATAGCTCCCAATGCCATTGAAGTGCACTGAGTCTGGGCTGCATCGTGCTGTCACGAGGGGGAAAAACTCACGCACACATTAGGCGAACTGGGGAAAGTTATAGCGGAATGATTTTGCACTGTAGTTGGGTTGAGCACATATATTTCTATGATTCGATGTTTGTCATTTTTAGAGGAGGCTGAGCCTCCCTCGTTGTCTTAGAGCAATCGCCCGTGCCCCAGTCACTCAATCGATATAACTCATGCTGTATGTCATGGCTCATGAGTTAGATTATCTGGTCTGTGGTGTGTTTTGGTTCTGAAAAAAAGCTTATTATAATAGCATTTGGTTTTCTCATCATCAACTGTCTCTTTACATCAAAAAAAGTTGCCTGAGTCTTAACAACAAGGCAAATATTTCTCTTCCAGTCGGTTATATCCGACAAAGTCCCTTTTTTTTTTCCCCCCTCACAGATTCATTTTCAAATGTTATGGTTTGTATTCTCATATTTTACTTTTTGTTTCTCCTTGAACGCACACAAGCATGCATTAGCTTGATGTTTTTCCCCAAAGAGCATTATATATCTCAAATCTATATGTACTATTATTACTGAAGTACACTGTAGATACTTGCAGGATTCTTTAAGATGCAGTGCAGAAATTGTGGTCACCCTATAATTGGATGCATGAAAATAAAATATTTAACAGTTATTCCACGAAAGGGCCTTTCTGTGCGGAGTTTGCATGTTCTCCCCGTGTCCGCGTGGGTTTCCTCTGGGTGCTCCGGTTTCCCCCACAGTCCAAAGACATGCAGGTTAGGTTAACTGGTGACTCTAAATTGACCGTAGGTGTGAATGTGAGTGTGAATGGTTGTCTGTGTCTATGTGTCGGCCCTGTGATGACCTGGCGACTTGTCCAGGGTGTACCCCGCCTTTCGCCCGTAGTCAGCTGGGATAGGCTCCAGCTTGCCTGCGACCCTGTAGAACAGGATAAAGCGGCTAGAGATAATGAGATGAGATGAGTTATTCCACGAAATCGAGTCATACATGAGCTGATAGCCGACGAGGCGCGTAGCACCAAGTTGGCTGTAAGCCATGTACGACGAGATTGAGTGGAATAACTGTTTTATTCTGTCCACATTCACTGGATTTTGAGAAACAGATAATTTTTAGTTTTGTTTTTTGCAAATTCGATAAATAAAAACTTTGTACAAAACGTTCGATAAATTCATTTCTGCTTAGAATGTAAACAAGTCGGCGAAATGACAGGAGCAATTTGTGAAAAATGTGATAATAATTCTTGGGGAAAAAAGATATGTGCTTACCATCAAATACTTTTTATTCCTTTTTTTTGGGATTTGCTTTCGAGTAGAGTTTTTATTTCATCCTCAGTTGGTTCAGCAACATGCTCCACCATTTTCTTCTTCTTTAGGTTTTTTTTTTTGGCGGTTGGCAAACCAACTTAAAGGTGCATTACTGCCACCGACTGGGCTGGAGTGTGGAACAGGTGATATTGGGGGAGGAAAAAATATATATATATTCTTTTAGCTATTTCTGTTTCTTTTAAATACTTGATAACAAAGTGATATATCTGACTTGATGCGCTCTGCCATTTTGTTTTTCTCTCCTCACGGTGTATAAGCTGATAGCCTAGTAGTAGAGTAGCCAATCAGAGTGCGCGATTGCTCATATCCAGTGAGTGTGGATAGAATAAATAAATGATATGCAGTTACTCTGAGACCTTTCTTTACATTAGCCACCAAGGGCCATTTGGACAAACAGTTAAGGACTTCTTTTTCCTTCATGTGAGGGGACTAAAAGTAGAACATGGTGTGCCTTAAACAGTCTAATGTTGATGTTCTGCCTTTGAATAGATAAGCATTTTAAAAATTCGTTATGGGAGCCCCCCCACCTCAAGAAAATAATAATACTTCACTGCAATACCCAAAATTATTCAGGCATTTTCCTGTGTGCTGACTATACAAACACACCCTGCTGTATGTTCTAAGAATAAACTGGTATAAAAGAGTATTTCAGCTCAAAAACAAGTGGAGATCTTCCATCCCATAGTACACAGTGATAAAGCGAGAAGGTTTATTCAACCCTGTCATGTGCCTTATACTTTCCCAGTGTCTGTCTCAGCAAAAGCGTCCATGAATCAGTACAGACATGCGCTATTATTGCCCCCTTCAAGCTCCTTCTGATTGCAAAGACTTGCTTGTTGTTCTCTAAAGAGAAATCAATTGAGTCAAGCAATTGGCTGGTTCTTACAGAAGTTTTGAAAAGCAGCTCTTGTTCTTCATCCATGAAGCACTGCAGTGTTGTCTCATAGACTTTGGAGAATCACAGAAAACAGGAAGAACAGAATGAAGAGAGAGTGAGAGAGAGAGAGAGAGAGAGAGAGAACGAACAGAACATTCTGTCAAGGTTGGTCAGAGACCTGAGAGGTTAACCTTCTACGTCTGCACATTTCTTGAAGGAAAAGGGAAAAAAAAGTCTTACTAAGCATCTCCTTGATTATGTTTCTTCATTACAGACAGCAGGAGGGGAGGTAAAGCTGCTCTTTAATTCTATTGTATGGTGTAGCTTTTTGGCACCTCCCGTTGGCACAGGGCACCTGACTCAGCTCTTTCCATACCACCCCAACTCAGGTCATCTGAGAACACCTGTTTCTAAAGGAGAGAGTTTTTATGTGAAGATCAGAGCTTGTCGAGCTCCACACCCTCCACATACATACCGCCACTGCTGTTAATATCCAATAAAAGTACCTCCCAATAAAAACAGGATCAAGCAAAGAGCTGGAGTGTTGCTTGACAGGAATGATGCCTCCAGTTATGTTTATTCATTTTGGCAGATGTCATTATTTCGAGCAAACAGCTGGAAAAGCAATGGGACAAAGTACTTAAACATTTCATGTACATTTATCTGTTTGGTAAATGTTTTTTTTTAAATCCAAATTGATTTAGGATTAATACAGAATATCACACAGCTGAGGAGGGTAAAGGGCTTTACTCAAAAGTCCAGCTCTCTGGCATACTTAGAATTTGAATTAGCATCTTCCAGATACTAGCTCAGAACTACCTACCCACCATTTTCTTTGAGGTGAACCATACGGATCCTGGAGTTTCTACATTTTCATCAGTATGCAGCAACCAATACATACTCATAAAAAAATGTTCAATCAACCTAAAGGGTTTTGGCTTTGCCTCTCATGGGGAATCCCTGCAACAGAGGGTTTCCTTTTATAAAATGTTCCAAGTAGATTTCCCTTTAGAGTCCCAAAGAACCCTTGAGAAATGAGTTGAGCTGCAGAAGAATCTGTGAGCATTCATAATCTCAGACAGCAGACACTTCTGGTCTGGTAAGTAATGGAAAAAGTCATTCATGTCCAAAATGGATCTGGAACCTGCAGTTCTGGTGCAAGGCATAAATACATCATAGACCAGAGGGGAACCGTCAGGGCCTTCAGAGAAGGCCCAGACATATCAGCATTTTTCAGATGTTATGTTTGATTTCTTTCATTCTTTAATTGCTTTCATTCTTTCATTATAATTATTTTCTTCAAATTCTAATTTGGCCTCATTTTCTATCAAATTTAGTTCAGAAATGAAAGGGTTACTGTGTTGAAAACATTAAAATCAAGTTATCCAATGAGATTTTGTTGTTTGTTGTCTCTAGGCTGAGAAGAGTTTAGAGCTGGCTCACTCATTGGTTAGGACTTCATTGCCAGGACAGAAGGTGTATGGGCTGAGATTTGTGCCAGCAGAATCAGGATTTGAATCCTTTACATTTGAATTTGAATAGCTGAACTTGAATGGTTGCATTGACAAACTGAATTTGCATCACACAATTTGACATTGTATTTCGCTATTTGAATGTGTGCATTTACAATCTGAATCTGAATATGATTATTTGAATTTGAAATTTTTCGTTTTTAATCTCTAAATATTCAGATTCAGTTCTCATAATTCAAATTCAGTTCTTCAAATTCAGTTTCAAGTTTCTGTGACAAACATCCGGGTATGAAGGAAGAGCAATCGAGCGCAGACATGCAGGATTCTTCTTTGGCCAATCAGCAGTCGCGTTGTTGACCACAGTAGTAGCCGGCCAAGAAACGTGAAGAAGAGGTGGTGAACAACATGTGAGCGGCGTGCAGCGATGGCATCGGATGAGCGACATACGAATGAGGTATTGGAAACTTAACAAAGAAGAATCTGCGTGTCTGTGT